>NW_026962011.1:23466325-23773700 GCF_032445375.1 Bacillus rossius redtenbacheri | reverse complement strand
GCAATGGTATATGTCCAAGTGATGATCTGACCCATGCCTCCTCTTCCGAGTCTACTCTTTAAGGGGCCCGCCTCGTCAGGGGTGTATGTGTGTTAGTGAGGCGGGATGATAAGTGCGACGCTCGCTCGTGCTTCTAGCGCGGTGTCGCCTCTAAGCGCAAGGCTCTGAACTGGCGCGCAGTCTTCTCGTCGTCACAGGATAACTGTGAAATTTGAGCGGTGACCGTAAAATTATATGGCTGAGCAATGAAGATAAAAGTGTAATGCAAGTCCCTTAAGTGCTTTAAAGAATCTGTACCGGTTGTTTTACGCCTAAAAATTACTCTGAAAACATGCGTTTAAGCCATTTTAACTCTTCTAGAAATACCGTTTAAAAACTTAATCCAATATCAAAAGTACTTTTCGGCCCTCAGCGAACCCTAAAATGCTTTTCGTAAGCAGACCCCACTCGGATATCACGAGTAGTTTTGAAATTGCGTTGTTTTTCCTGAAGCTCTGCACACCGTATGTGTGTCCGGGTAGGCGGGCCCCTTAAGGAGACGACCCCGACCGCAGGGAGCGGCAACGCACCTTCACCGCCTCCAGGATGTTCCGCTCGGCCTTGGTGTGCGCCGTGTCCTTCTGGTTGCGCACGATGGAGGCCTTGCGCAGCACCTTCATGGCGAAGATGGTGCCCGAGTCCTGGCCGGTGACCTTGCGCACCTGGAACACCTTGCCGTAGCCGCCCTTGCCCAGCACCTTGCGCAGCTCAAAGTCCTGCGGCCCCGTCTTCTCCTTGCCTGTGTTCACGTTCTGCTCCGACAGCTGCACGGTCTCGCAGCCCTCCGACCTGCCGACCCACACGGCCGCGTCACACACTTCCCCAGCACCCGAGCTCCGTGCCACGCACCAGTCATTCTCAAACTTGTTTCAAGTCGCGGCACATTTAAAATAAATGATAATAAAGTCACTTATGTATTACTGCAAAAAAATTTAACATGCCATAAGTTTATGAGAAACGAAAGCCCATAGTCATTAAAATAACACATAATTAATAACAAGGTGTTAACAAAGAGCAGTATATTCGTAACGAAATGGTAGGTCTATAATAGAGCAACTATATTTATTTTTAATCTGGACACACATTTCTCTGGAACACCACGGTGCGCCCTGGTGCACACTTTTGAGAACCACTGCTACATGCACAGTTAACACACAGTTCTTTCATTCAGGCTTCACTTCCCACAGACCAGGGATAGTGGGGAGAAAAAGGCAAGGAACCATCCCAGCAGTGGTCTAGAGTGGCTTCGGAAAACCGTGGGAAACCACAATCAGAATGGCCGCACCGGGATTCGAACCTGGATCATCTGGAATATGAATTCAGTGTCTTTCCACTGCGCCCACTAGCTCCACGAATCAGAGTTTATTTAGCATGTGGAGTTTCACACACATTGAAGCGTCCTGCCACACAATAGCTTGCGTGAAATTTATGTTTCGTTAACAAACTAATAACACAACTTTAACAAATAGTTTTTGAATAATGACTCTTTCAGCATAATGTTAAATACATTTTATTCTGAAAGCTACGCAGATGTACAAAGCAAACCAACTTGAAATATAAACAAAAAAAAGACAAAAGTTTTACTTTTGTGAAGTTGACAGTAGTTAATAAAAAAAATACAGGCTCTGCTTTGCTTCTTACTTCTACAAATTGTGTATACTTTCGCTACTTGTATAAACTTAGTCATTAGAAAATATAAATGTTTATATGTTGTTATCATGTTAGTTGTTTCTCTAATGAACATGAAACAATAAACTGACTACTTGATACATATTTTTAAGAAGCATTTTTTTTTCTGCATGAAAATGGGCTTTTGACAAAAGTTATTTTCAATAAAAATAGGTATTAAAACTGCAGTTATCACTATACAGCAAAAAGCTTTTTCATTGGTTTGAAATTATTAAGCCATTTCTCTGCACCAGCAGGTATATAGCAAACTATAAGTTATTAAAGTTGAGATGTATAATGATTTACTAGAATAAAGATCAAATCAGTTCACTTCGATAATAACTACTTGTATACCGAAACCAAATATACATTATTTTAATTTGAACTAGGCTCTGCTTGTCGGATTTGAAACCAAAGGAATAGAATTTAAGTTTAAAATAATTGTAGCACGTAAGCACGTACTCACAGTTTGTTTGCACTCTTGATTTTTAAAATGACAATACGTGTAAACAAAAAAAAAAAGGTAATTTGTAGTTAAGTGGTACAATATGAAACTTATGCATCCATATCCTGCACAACTGATCTAGTGTCAGATGTAATTTTTTTGCCATTCTTGGTTGTCGAGTATTGCACAGATTTCTTTATACCGTGAGTTATGTCAAAGAATATACTGTTTATAACTAAGACATCACAATTGTCATATACTTTTCCCATACAGAATACAGAAAATAGCCATAATTGTTCTTATCATCGTATGATGCTTATACTGCAAGAAAATATAAAGGTACAAAAACCTACACACTATAGACCTATTAAATCATCTGCAGTATTTTTTCAGCACTGTCATAGCTGAATGTCCAGTCCTGGAAATTGTCTCCGGTGTTGCTTCAACAGTAACTTGTAGCCTACAAGTGAACTAAGTACACTTCCATAGTATACAGCATAGGCAATCAGTCTGCTTCACTTTACTTCTGAAGCGTATGCAGAAATTTTTTACGGGGAGAGGGGGAGAGTACCCTTTCAGGGAGGGGAGAATACATTGACTTTATCCCCCATGTCTATATCCCTGCTTTACTTCCAGGAGTGCAGAGGACACACCATCACACCTGCTTCATTTTCTTCTCGTTACTTTTTACTATTCTTGTTTCCTGCTCACCTCGGTTAGGTTAGGAAGCATAGCTCTCTGAATTACCCATAAAAAATACATTCTGTTGAAATTTCAGAGAAAACAAACAAATTATCCTGAAACTCACATAGCGTGAGCTCGGGGAAGCCAAATGGCTGACATTTGGGACAAATGAAAACATTATTACAAATTTTATAAAATAACACCCATCTCTAGTAAACTACAGTTTTTTTAACACAACAAATGGTGCTGGTATAAATCAAACATTAAAATTAAATTTAACAATAATTCTTAACATAATTCCAAAATGTGCAACACAAAATATAAAGAATTTTTTTTAAATGTTATAAACTCCATATTTGTTTAAATTCTTCTTCTTCTTCACACATTAATACCAACTGCTTCTAAATATTTCACATTAAAATCACATTCTGGGACCACCTTCAGGATGGCTTAATGCAAAATAAAAATACTCTAATCAACTGGTGATAAACTAAATATGTAATTTCCTACAAATAAATTATCAAAACATCAAGTGCAAGTTAAGTATTCCTGGCAGTAAATAGTCAAGATAACTGTAAAAAAAAAATGCACAAAAAATTTGTAGGTCCAAATTAAGTAAAGTTGAGTGGCACTAATGACAGCAAAAACCTACTTCTCATGAGAATTAGACAATTCCAAATTGAAATTATTTCATTTTAAAGTTATGTAAAGCAAAGCCAACAGATCTCTGGTTCTATATGTTGTTGTTAAATGATTATTTTTACTGTGTAAACCAGCAGTTTGAAAACCCATGGTTGTGAACTAAAACTGTCTCACAGGAACAGTACTTAAGTCACAACCTGGTTCTTACGACACAATCGTAGAACTACTGGATTGTTACAAAACTACGGGGAGGGTCACTTCCTCAAACTATCACAGAGAAGGATTTTATTTAGGATCAGAATTAAATTTTTTTTTGAGAGGTACAGACATGAAACGTTTGTCTGATATGAGTGTGCACAAGCTGCTGTACAAATTCCTCAAATGTGACAGAACATGTTATTGAAACAAAAATATAAAGGATATGCCAGACCAAAGATCTTAACAGGCCCACCTAGCCAGGGGTGTATGTGTGTTGGTGGGGCGGGATGATAAGTGTGACGTTTGCTGGTGCTTCTAGCATGGCATCTCCTCTAAGCACAAGGCTGTGGACTGTAACACAGTCTTCTTATTGTGCACAGGGCAACTGTGAGTTTCGAGTGGTGACCATAACATTACATGCTGGAGAAATGAAGATAAAGGTGTAGTGCAGTCCCTTAAGTACTTTCCAGAATCAGTACCGGATGTTTCATTATATAAATTATTCTAAAAACATTCATTTTAAACTTTTATACTTTTTAAAAATACTGTTTACAAACAAAATCTGGACACTAAACTACTCATCCGCTTTCAGCATATTCTTAAAATGCTTTTCGTAAACAGACCCCACACGGATATCTTGAGTATATTTCAAATTGTGTGGTTTTTCCTGAAGCTCTGAACAAAGTGTGTGTGCCTGGGAAGGTAGAACCCTTAACAACCATGCTGTGTGTAGTTTTAATACATGTACATGCAACACTACTATTCCATTACCATTTTTTAAATTAGTTTTCAATGAATTTTAGGTTTACTCCTCGACACGACAAATTATGCATTGCTTTTAACACGGGGGCAAGTTGTACCCAACCACAAATCTATTAAAGCTCTGGCAAAATGAGCTGATGATCTGCCGATGGGCATACTGTCTGTTGATAGTGATTTGGCATCTGACTGGCTAAGCTGTCTGTGCATGACTGTAGAGCCGTACCATTAGGTACGGTTAATTTTAATTATTTAGGCATACCGGCCAACTGTCGATCGGCAGCCATTACTAATAATGCAAAACAATCATGAGGCATGATAGATTTGATCAAACAGAGTAACAAACATGAAACATTCATTAAATTGTATTACATTAATATATTTATTATATTAAAATACTAAAATATGTTTTCAAATAAACACTAAAAATATAATTCTCTTATAATCCATGCAGCAATAACTATTCATAGTTCACAATAGTGATTATCACTATGCCACCTAATCATGCCAATTGACAATCATACTAAGCTCGTCAGTAGGGCTTCAAAAGTTTATGTGCAGTGTGGATTGGTATAGCAGTTGGTAGTATTTAGTATTTTGGTTCAAAATACATCAGCTATTTTATACTTTTTCTTAATTTTAAACTAATGTGGGCTGACAGGCAAAGTTTGTGTAAATATGCAGCTATGAATACGTAATGTTTCATGGGGCTGATTTATAAACGTGTTTGCCATAAAGTTAGATTCTAAAAATATTCTTTGTTTCCTAATATTTAAAAGAATCACACAAATAATTATAATGGTAAACTAATACTTATTAGCCAACAATTAGTAAAGACAGCAGTTCTTAAAATTAACCATAAATTAAAATTTATGCATACAAGTAAACTGTATTTGTTGAAAGTAGTGGTTTATATAAGTATATATTTCTTCTTCTGAAAATGGTATAAATATTTTAAATGTCCACCAAATTCATATTTATAAAAAATGTTAATGCATTTATAACACATACCTATCAAGAATTATTGTGACTATAAACAAGAAGTGTTGAATATGTGATCATAAATCAGGTGAAAGGTTGGTTAGATTAGTTCAGCAACATTAAAATACTGTAAAATTGTGAAAATATATAAATTCTTTTATTATGGAGATTTATAATTGCATTGGAATTTTTGGAAAAACTGTATAATTTGAAGTCCTGTCGGTTAATGAATAAAAATGTGTAAATATTAATGGAAAATTAATGATATCACTGCAGTTAAATTACTGTAGATAGGTAAGTTACTAATTTAAATTCATATATTATAATCGTTTTTCATGGGTTTCCCCCCACACCCTCTCCGCTTGCGATTTTTTTTTAGAATCCATTGGGTATTGTAAAACACTAATTTGTGGGATGATCAAATCACATTAGTAGAAATAAATAAACAATTTCCAGATTTTTTTCCCCTCAACATATGCTACTTTTAACATCTAAGTTATCGCCATTTTTTTTATGCAACTGGTTGCTGGTTGAAAGGCAAACAGCTCAAATTACTTAGAATAAAATGAAGCATTGCATTATATTATAATATTCTTACATGACAATAGTAGAGAATTTAGGGTATACCTCATTACGAAGGTCACAAGAGAAGAAACACTTATTAATATTTATATTAAATTAGGTAAAAGAGAAAGTATGCAACAGTGACTTATGTGATTTAATTATATAATGAACATATTTCTGGAACAAAATTATAATAAAGAAATTATAAATAGCTTTCAAATATCAGTGTAATATAGGTTTAATCAGGGCCGCAACTAGTCTCTGGCACCCGGGGCATGAATGGATTCATGCGCCCGCCCCCCCCTCTTTTTTTGCACATACCACACCAATAAAGCGGAGGAAGGGGGGGGGGTATCCGGGGGCCCTTCCACGGAAAAATTGTGTTATTTAAGCATTTTCCATACCTACATGTAACAGTTTCTGTGCTACTGTAACTTCCATGTATGAACCCACTACCAGTTGTAGTAGGAATTACAATTCAAGCCGGCGATTTCGGCACCCCCACAGCTCTTTGCGCCCGGGGCGTTTGCCCCGCTTGCACCCCCCTAGTTGTGGCCCTGGGTTTAATCATCCAATTCATATGAGTGATACATGGTGACCCATGTTCACATGCCCACCTTTGAGTCACCACCAAATAGTCGGTTTAAATACTGTAGTTTAAAATACCATATCTAATTTTTATTTTCTACAGGACCACAGTACAGAATGTCGCTCTGCCTATATTATGTATTTTTACCAGTCTACAAATAATTTTTTGCAATGTCAACGAATTCCAATAGCAAGCCATTCTTCTAGTGATTAATTAACTATGTAAGATTATACAGACTGAGGCTGTTTTAATTTATTTCTGGCTAATCCTACAATAACCATAAAATATATGTTATAAAATCACCAACAAAACACTTTCAATCCTTAACAAATTCTCAGCCCATATAAACATAAATCTCACAATGAACAGCAGTATTCTAACAAACTTTACAGATAACGATTAGTTTCATTTGTTCCTTTAGGGATAGGGATCCTAACACACATTCATTAACCCCTCTAAACTTTAGAAATTATTTTACCCCCAATAATTATGTGTACACAGAATTCCACGTTATTTCCTTCAAAGAACTTACAAAGTTGGCTACTACTCACTCTATTATGGCATTTACATTTGGATCTTGATCATAATCGCCCTGAAATAAAAACAACATGGTTTTAGCCACATGACCATAACCTAATATCTAAAGAGTTGTGACTTAAATTTAATGACAAAGCTCACACACTAACGTGTGTTGTGAATCCTTAACGTAAACAATATAATAGCATCTGGCTGAAATCACTTAAAAATAATATCACCTCGTCCAATTCAATGGTATCATCGTCAGAATCATCTTGATTAACATCTGGATTGTCTATATCAATGTCAAAAACTCCAGCCATGATTTTACTGTTACATTGGCATAACGTCTTAAAGAATTCTTTACGAAATTTTGACCTTCCCTAACGTTACACTAACAAAACCCACACAATTGCTCCACCTGCTAGTAGTGTGGAAATGGGGTTATTTGCGAAAAACCAATGTTATGAAAGGTATGGACGTCACTTCTAAAGCTTAGCTTCGCAAGTGCTGATTTCTTGAATTACATCTTCAAAAAGTCTAAAAACAAATACAAATTACTTTTTGATTTGAAATAGTTTATAAAATGTTCTAATAATTGTATTATAATGTTATTTTTTTATTGTTTATACGCCTTTAATTTTATGTGCATTAATAAATGTAATGCAAGTGAAATATTTTCCATCAAATGTTAGTTAATAAATAATAATTTCTTTTTATTTAATTTTTACGTAATTTTACAAGTAAAATAGTTTTTTTAATGTAGCTTTAAAAACGTAAATTTTTAACTGTGCTACATTTTGCCAGATATTGTTGGTGCACGTCATTGAACATCTTAAACAAAACACTGTCATATTATTAATTTCTCAAACATTAAACGTTATTTGTTTTGGGCGTGGTTTTTTTTTGTTTGTAGCAAACTAAATATTGAACGTGTTAATGTATGACTACAAAATATACTGCTTATTAAGCTGAGGGAATTTTAAGATGGAACCACCTTTTGTTTTATTAATAATTGCAGCTTTTTGTGCTATAGAGTGTGGTAAGTCATCTTTTACTTGTAATACAAGTGCTTGGTTGCGAGCCACATCTAGGTACGTTCAACTCATTACAAACTCACATGTTTTGAAGAATCCAGGGACTGTGCCCTTATTACTTTTAAATATTCCTTCACGTTTGGAGATAGTACGTACATGGCTAGCTTCACTGCCACTATTTTCTAATATTGAGTAAAGTTTACTTCACGAAATTTTTATGGGATTAAATGGGTGATTTCACAAATTGTCTTTTAGGTTTCAATACTGTGGTAGGCCTAACGTATGCCATCTTTAGGTAACTAAGGCTGTATCCGAATACTTAGGGATGCATCCTTTAAGTTCACATCCCTTCATCCCTAAACAAATGCACCCACAGTTTAAAGGATGCATTCTAAAGGATGTACGATATCCGAATTGTTTTACAGCTAGCACTACCTGTTGGTTTGTTGTACTTATGTGGATTGGCATTTTATATTCATGACATCTAAGATGGGCCAGTAAAACGTAAATGAACATTCAAAATTGTAAACAATTTCAGATGATTTCAATTATCGTTGGGAATTGAAATATAGAAGAAAATTTGAATTGGGGACTTTTTGTTCCTACAAATCAAATTAATTCACTATTTATGTGAATTATGTAAACATATACTTATGGTATAGGCCTAAGTATTTATAAATACCATAGTTACATTTCACGTGTTTATCTTCTATTTCAAAATCCATTTTGATTAACTATCTTGTATCACAAGTTTGCTCTTTAAGGGTTATGTTCACAATAACAAAGCTAAGGGATGTATGGACGTATCAGTGGATGCGAGACTCGCATCCCTAAAAATCTCGAATTAGTGGATGCATGAGAGGATGCATCGACATCCCTTGTGAGAATTCGGATACAACTCATAGATGGCTGTGTCCATTACGATGCACTACCTATGGATCCCTTAGCTAAGGAATCCATTAGGCCACTATTCGGATACAGCTTAAGTATGTTGGGATGCAGCATACTTTAGTCTCTTTTGCTGTAAAAAATAGACAGCCACTATTTGAAGTTTCATAACAAAATAACTGTTATTAATTTTTACTGTAGATAAATTGAAATGGCTGCAGCAACAAAAGCATTATAAATTCATGAAACATCTTAAAAATATGTTTCAACTCACAAATCCCAAGAAGAAATTATTTTAATCATTTTGTATGATGATAATTTTAATATGCTAATAATGAATCTGAACTGGCAGGCAGATTATTCGTACATTGTTTTTGTTACAGCCCATGGCCTGGAGTGTTATGTGTGCACAAATCAAGATGCCAACTTAGGAAAGTGCCTCCAAACAATTAAAACTTGTGAGCCTGGTGATGACATGTGTTTGTCGGAAACAAGTTGGGGATGTAAGTTCTATAACAATTTTACTGTGCAGACTCTTAACTTAAGATTTCTGTCAGCCCTAAATTTTTTTAACTTTTATGTTTATAGTTCAGTCGCTGAATCTTCATGCTCTTTGAATAAAACCTTTAAAAGATCATGCCGTATGTGTCATGTTTGGTTGTTTGTTGCGGTAGTCCTTGGTGGCCGCTCTGCTGAGGCATCACTCGTGCTTGTATGTAGTGGTTGTGGTGGTTGTGGCGGTTGTGGCTTTCATTCCTGACCTTTGCATGATTTAAATTACAAGAACTGATAAAGGTCCAAGTGGTTTGGAACCCACTGTAATTTTGGAGGTTCTGCCATTGTAATTGTGCAGAACCGTATGATTTTAAAACTTTTACGTTTTATGTAGTTTGCACTTTACAGGACTTTAGTTATCTAACGGTATTGTTAAGGGAGGAGTAGGAACCAAAGATGCAATTTGGTTTCAGCAGATTTCAGACCAAAACAACTAACAATTTTTTTCTAATATAATTGTTTAGGTATTAAAAATTGAGCTCAGTTAGAGCATTGACATAATTAAGTAGAATGCCCAAAGTTAATATTTACTGGCTTTTTTTTCCTGTGAAGTCATTATCATTTAGTATTGAATTAAGTTTGGGAAATGACTATAACTATAACTAATGATGCTGTCAATATACATTATATTATAGTTATAAAAAATCTTGTGTGCCTTCCACCTTAACAAAATAAAAATTTCAGTATTAAACTATGAAAAATTAATACTGTACAAGCTAAAAGCTGTTGAAACTAAGTTGGCATTTTTTCTGTACCTATATTTCCTCCTTTATATGAAATTAAAATGGTGATGAAAACTATATACATACTCTAAATTTTTATTACGTTTGGTATTTTTAATGTCCGAGCTCCTTACCTGCATATTTGTGGGTTTGCACAGCTTTGGGCAAAAGAGCAGTGCTCTTTGCAACTGGACATTTGGTTTGCTTAGAGCTGGCAATAAGCAGTATTCTCAATATCTTATGCTTACATTCATGACATGTAAACAGGGGTGTAGAAAATGTTATGTATTCATGCCAAAACTTTAATGCTTTGATGTTCTTTAATAATTTTAGTCAGTAATATATTATAGTATTATTGCATCAATCTATTTAAAATAATTTCTTGAGCATAGGTACATCATTGCTGGTTTACCTTGGATGTCATAAAAAAACCTCAATAGGTCAACAAAGATGAACACATAAACATACCTACGGAAAACAAGCCAAAAGTCAGCTGATGTCAAATGGTTAATAACTAGAGAGTTATTTAGGTAGAAAAATAAAAATAAATAAATTACAGCACAGATGAACAAAGTGGGCTGCATCAGTCTAGCTGCATTAAATTCAACGAGAAATGTTTTAGAACTAGGAAATGATGGCAGCAGCCTAAAGACTTTGTGCATTTTGTTTGGAATTGGAACTGTGGGCCCGCATAATAAACAAATTTCAAAGGTGCGGAGCTATGTTTGGGATGTTTCAAGAGACGTGCATGGGTACATGCTCCCATGGGAATCTCACATCTGCTTCTGCTGGGCAGTAGTAGCTAATGATAAGATATGGAATGTTTGCGTTACAAGAGAACTGGGGTAACCCAGCAGTAATGAGAGTGAGACAATCGTGTCTGTCTAATGAGATGGACCTAACAAAAAAAAATGTTATTTTTAATTTTCTAGCTATTCACTTAAATTTGATAAGTTTTTTAAACATGAATTTTTACATAGTTATAAACTGACTGAATGGCAATTTTTCCAATTTAACTTGTTGGTCCTCATATTAAAATTTGTAATTTTTTAAGATGGTCACATGGTCTAGCTAACCAAAAGTATAATTTGCTTTCTTATGTACTATAGGTGATTTTTAAGCTTTTAATTTTCTTCTGAAATTTCATGTTACATAGTGCTATTGAGGGGAAGTTCAATTCTAATTTTTTTCTCTTCAGTGATTTTTTTTCTTCTGCATATAACCAACCATCCCCATCACGGTGAATCATACATCAGACTATCATTTTCAGCACTGAACTATCCATGAAGCTTTTAATAATGTTGCCACTAACACTTCAAATGTTTTTAAAAATTTAAACTACCATTTTGTTTACGATTTTTAAGTTAGTGTGTTCAGGTTGGTACTTGTTTGGAGCATCACAACCAAGTTAATCCTCGCCATCTGCAGCGACTGAATTACCTCACCTCTGTGATTTAGGTATTGATATTAGTGACTCTAGTTGCATTTATAGTGAAGCATTGGCTAATAGTTCATGGTCTCTGTGGAAAGTGCTGTTGTCACCAATCGATGAGCAATCTCTCTCCCCCCCCCTCCCCTCCTTATCCACCCCCTCAATGAAATAAACCTTCCATTATGAAGGGGGAGAAATAAAGGTTGCCACTGGGGTGTTGTAATGCTGTTAGATGTACTGAGAAAACTGAGTGCAGAATAGGTGTATCAACAAGGAATTGTGCAAGCAAGCAGTGCCAGAAATTTTATTCCAGCAATCTTCAGATACTCTTCTTTGCTTTATTCGATTTGGAATATTCAACAACTGATAACATAGTTTGACTGGCAGTGGGGACATTAAAAAAAAAATGTTTTAAACTACTACTACTCCAGTAGAACTGGTCTACTGTGTATATTTTCAAAAAAGTAGCTCCAAGGAAGCATGCAACAGCAGGCAATAGCTTTAAGTTTGCCTGACCTAACTTATTAAGAGCCCATGAGCTTACGAAACAACCTACTTGTTACATTCAGCAGTGGATGAAAGATTGCCTTTGGAATTGTCTTTTCCAAATTTTTTTTATTCAGGGACTCCTGACTACTCAAGAAGTCAAAAAGAAGTGAACTTACAAGAACCTGTTGTCTATAGCAATTAATTAAAGAACTTTCTTCTGAATAAAGGTTTCTTCATAAGACATAGAAATGTAAGATCACTGTTAGTAAAAATTTTTTTACAAAGTCCAGGCCAGTGTCGAAAATAATTATAATTGGTAATAATTTCCAGAAACTTTTTCAAATGTATATAATATTCAAAATTTATTTTTTATTACTTATTAAAGAATAGCTATATTGTGATGAACAGCAATATAAAGCTAAATAACACTGAAATGTAATTAATGGATTGTTTAATCATAAAATAGAGTGATAAAAATAGTAAAAACCAGGAATGTTATTTAAAATAAATCTATCCAAAAAATTGTTATTTTATTAATTTCATTATTTTATACGTTTGTGCAAATTGTATGGCTCGTGTGGATTGGAAAAAATAATTCCTTGTAGCACACTGGTTTTTTATAGTTATTTTTAAGATTTTAAGTAAATATGCCTCAACTTCTAGAAATATATTTAATTTGAAAAGTATAGATAGACTGTACAACAGATAAAATTGCACTATTCTGAAGGGGAAAAAAAACTATGTTTAAGTAAGCAAAATTGTAATGTTCAGTTTTTGTATACTGGCTGCAAGATATACAGAGTTGTTAAGTAACGAATTACAAGTAATCGGATTACTTTTCAAGTAACTTATACTTGTAACGAATTACATTTAAAAAATGTAATTCGTACTTGTAATCGGAATACATAACATTAATTGTAATCAATACTTTAAGGTAATCAATACTTTATATTTACTTGCCGTTACTTTTATTCTCGGAACGTATAATGAATACAATTAAGAACAAGAAGGTCATACACTTTTGTATTAGTAAAGTTTATAATTTTACGCTTGTAGTGCTACGATCGTATGCACAACATCTATGATCAAAAATGAAGAGCCATAGTCACATGCAGTGTCTCCAACATTACCCTATCCTAAAGTCTGCATTTATAAAATTTAACACATCGCTGCCGTCAAGTGCTCCCGTTGAGCATCTTTTTAGTGTTGGTAAAGATGTTTTTGCCATCACGAGAGGGAATCTATCTGATAAGAACTTTAAAATGCAATTGTTTTGTAAGGTCAATTCCAAAATTTAAAGACTGTTACTTTTATTACAGGTAGCTACTTGTATGAAGTCTTTTTATGTTATTTAAGCAAGTTTGTCCTCAAATATTATTCATTTAATTAAAGATAATAAATTTAATCATTACATGAAATCATTGTTTTAACAAAACATATATGTATGTATGTTTATTAATGTAAAAAAGTGTAAAAAATTCAGTTGTAGGTCAGTTTTAAAATGGTAGCGGAAATTAATTGTAATTTTACTGATTACTTCTATGTAAAGTAATTTTTACTTGTAATTAGTTACATTATCACCCCAGTAATTGTAATTGAGCCCAATTACTTTTTTTGAGTACTTTTAACAACACTGAAGATATCTCAGGTAGAAGTTCATTGCGACTAGTATTTGTGCGTGATGTGTTGCAGCGGTGCCGTACTGGTCGCAAGGAGCGGAGAAGCAGTACTACATCTCCAAGCGCTGTGCCAACAACAACACGTGCGTGCGCACGAGGAACAAGTACATGGGCCTGTGCACGCACATCTGGTACGAGGACTGGAAGTGCTCCGACTGCTGCCGGGGCGACAGGTGCAACTACTACGTCTTTGTGAGTTCTCCCCCCCTCGCTTCACTCGTCCATCACCGTGTGTGCGTTTCTCACCGTGTCTTCAGGTCACGATGGAAGTCACACGCAGCCTTTTTCCAATGTGACACCTCACTTCAGTTCATAGTTGCGTATTAAATGTAAATACAGTCGAACCTCAATAATACAAACCTGATGAGACCATAATTTTGTCACTGCAATAATAAGGTTAGTAATGACTAGGGGTGTTCGAAGTCCATTTTTTTATGGTCGAAGTCGAAGTCAAATTCTAAATATTCAAACTTCCGAAGTTCGAAGTCGAAGTCGTAAATTTTCTACAGAATAATTGAAGTTTTTTCACAGTATTGATATTTGTTTATTTATTTATTTTAAAGACAAAAAAAAATGTTTTTAAACAAACATCTCTAATGTATGAACTGTATTACATTCGCCAGCATACTTGGAGACTGTTTGCTTGTACTGGGGATAGGATTGTCTTCATCATGATCACGCTTGCGTGCAACCGATATCACTTCTAAAATGTTTAGTTTTTCACATTAACAAAATCAGTATGCTCCGGAACGTATGTTAACCTTGGGGATAAAAACACTATCAACGCCGTGTCTCGTGTACTACGTGTGTATGGTAAAAAAACCTCCCGCCATTCAGTAGTTTCGATGTTAAAACAAATGCTAAAAGCCAAATATCGTGTTGGAATATTGGAATTGGCATAAACAGATATTTTGTTGACATAGTTTACTTACCAATTTCAACATTTTCCAACATTTACGACAGAAATCCGTACGTTGATACACTGAAACCCATATATTAAAGGATTAGGAATAATCTTTATTGTGCAAGGAAACAAAATATATAAAAAAAAATGTATCCACCACTATTTATTTACATTCCGTTTAGCCTTATTTTTGGTTAAGATCATAAGGCTCACTTAACTTCAATAGTTTCAGACCACAAATAATTAAATATTTTAACTTCATCAATGCAGTCATTTGTAACTACCCGAAAACTCTTTATTGCTGAAACTGAAAGTAACGTTTACGTAATTTAATATTGAGATAATTATTTGGACGCGCACAATCATATAATGATGCTACCAGGATGGCCAACCGATGCTATTAGAAATCTTAAGACTTAATATTGTTAAAATGTATAAATATAATTCCCAAATATCCTTTTTTGATATGCACATTAAGTATAACTGTAATATTTTTATGTGTTTAGGATGAAACAAATATTTATTTTATTACTTATTACCATTTCATCGGAGCATGATGCAAATGTGCTTTTTTAAAAATCATGTCACGTTGGCCAACCTGCATGAAAAAAAAAGATGTCGCTGCCGACCGTCGCCGTAGATATTATTTAAATTATTTTTGCTTATGAAGTAACTAATATACGGTTCTAAACTCAGTTTTACTGTAATAAAGTGATATTATATTTACGCCAATCATCGTTACAATATTTTTGAATGAAGCTTCAAGATAATTGACAAGTTATTCATGATTCCTTCGAAAAAAATTCTTGGTGTTAACTTAGAACCGAAGTCAGCAAGCTCCGATTCAACTTCGACTTTTTCGAAGTTTCAAACAACTCTAGTAATGACCAAACTATTACAAATTTTAATTAACATTTTTTTTAAATTTCTAAATCAAATTTTAATAAATTTTAATCTTGCATACAATTTTATGCTGCACTGTATTTTTAGTTCTGTAAAATACAGTTTTAGGATAGCGACAAAAAAATTTTTCTACTGTTTCACACTTAAAAAGATTTACGTAATCAGAAGATTAAAGCAGATGTTTTGGAATTACCTACAAAAAGATATAACATTTTGGAAGAATAAAATTCTTATGATTTTTTTCCTAATGGCATCATTGTTATTTTAGTTTATACTTCACATTGTTTCTTTTCATTATCGGAGATATTTATATTAACCATCCTTTAGTACATGTAATTCTTTACCCCTGTATAAAAAATGACTTTGTATTACCAATAGCCATACTTATGTATTAAACAAATTACTAAGCACTATAACTGCTATGTAATTTCTAGGGACTATGAAAACACTTTTTTTATTAAATGAGATGTTTGTATTAACAGGGTTCTTTTTATAAATGAAGTTTTACTATAGTAAATAGTTGAAGAATGTGCATTTAAGTCATATGAAAATGCACTCTGATAGGTTTTAGTTTTTTAACATAAAAATATGCACATTATTGTGAATAGTTAGTCCAAGACTTCCTTAAATTTGAAGTTGTTTTATACCTGAGGTGACATACATATGAAGAGGTGGATTTGCATTCAATTCTTTTTTATTAGAAAAGAAACTATTGACTCCATACTAGTACAGTAATTACATATAAGTAAACCAAATGAAAATTCATTATGTACTCAAACATTCATTTAACTCGAATAAAAAAAATGTTTCATTTACTTTTACTGAGTGAATCTCTTATCAAAATTTATTGAAAATGAATGTTCAAAATGTTTTACTTTTATCAAATTCACTTAAAAAATTTTACACAGGCCTTATTTAGTTATTTGTTCATAACCATAGCAGACATGATAATGTATCCAACAATAAGTTAAACAAGGAGAGCCTTTATATCTACTACAAATTAACACCACATACAGTTGTTTATTGAATGTAAAAAAAATACTGAAGGTTTTAGGAACCCCAGAAAGGCAATGTTATATATTAGTATTTGGTCATAACTTCACTCTAAATTCATAAACTAATCAGTTTTTCTGATGAATTATATGTCCATTAAAAACTCTAATGTACTTTAATACAAGCTTGAAAAGAAGAATTTTGTTTTTTTGCAAGGTGATTTACCCTTATCACAACTGGTTCCATTTGCTACAATGAATAGAAGCAAGATTATATAGTGGATAGCGATAAAACAGAAAAAACAGCGAAATAAGTAAATACACTGCCAAACACTGAAATGGAAATCAATAATGACACATAATACCAACATTCAGCAAAATTCACTTAAATAACCTTATTATAATTATTAAAATACACAAATTATTTATTAATCTTTAGTTTAGATTTTTTTTTAAATATCCTAATATGTTATGTTCAAAGTAAAATAAATAAAAGCAGTCTATAGCTGATACCATATAATCATGGGTAAAGGCCTATAGAGAAATATCACAAGAAAATATACGTGGGTGAACCGGTAGAGGAGGAGAGTGCATCAGTGGTGATGCCACTTCAATGCATGTGCTAGCAGTCGAATGGGAAGAAGGCAAAAAAAAGGAGGGGGTACATAGTGTAGCATGCTATATGCTAGTTGTAACAGCCAGAATGGGAGATGGCAGGGGAAGATAGAAATGATGCAGCAGTGATACTGCGGAATTCTCGTAACAGTGGTTGTGTTTGTCTACCCATCATTTTTCTTAATGGCTAACGATTGATGCTACAGAATCTTTTATTTTATTTAAAGTGCAAAAATAGGACATGTTTACATGTTATTTTTATTATTAGTATTTCACTAATCAGTGTTGTTTTTTTTTTTTTGTTTTTTTATCTTATATATGTTAACTTGTCAATTTATGTTGTCATAGTATTGATTTTGTGAATTTGACCAACCCAGAACTTAGCCAGATATGATTTATCTAGAAGTTTACATTTTGATTCTATTTATCTTTGGTTTTAGTTTCTCTTCATATTTTTTTTGTTTGATTAAATATTCCATTTTTGGCTATGCTATGCATCAATACACATTTCATTATATTCACTTACACCTTTGCTAAGCTCATCAAGTAGGTATTTCTGAGTCTTCCATAGTTTTTCTTAGGATGGTTTTTCCTTGGCCAGTGAGTGAACGTGAATATTAATTTTTCTTCAATAATAATCAGAAGCAGAAATGTAATGTCGAGTCTAGACTTCAGGTGTGGCAAGACATATCCCATGCATGAGGCGGTCCCGGGATCTCGCATTGGAGACAGAAAGATACGTGACAACCGCAATTTTAACTATATTTCATCTAGAGTCTAAGTCTAGGAAGTCTGGATTGTATTTTGATCAGACTTAGTAGTCGTCACAGTCCGAGTATACAACCGCGTCTTGCAATGGACAATGTTTATTGCCTCAAGAAATCTTCAGAGCTGAGATGTTCCCTGATGTCATCATTGGTGAGGGCAATCCTATTTTAGAAGTTTTCAGCCAACCCAAAGGAAGACAGCATTTTTCCAGAACTACAGATTCTTACTAAATCGTAGTGGTATACACCTTCAAAGATTCATACCAGATATCCTGAATCAAAAAGGGACAGGTCCAAAGGTCCTGAACTCCAAGAATATTCTGTTACACTCCCTGAGCTAGTAATTTAAAATTACTCGTAAATTGTTTGAAATACTATATGCAGATGGTCACTCTAAGACCATATTCCATATTGAGCTGTTATCATAGGTATAGTTTAGCTGAATACTTGGGTCGTTCAGTAATATATTAAGTTGGAAACTTTTCCATTATAAACTGCAAATATTGTTTTTAAATGTGTGCATATCATATGCGTTAACTGCATTAAGAATATACATAGAAAATGGAATTAAAAATAACATTTTATCTATGTTTCAACCTTTTATTTTTAATGTTTTATGTTAAAAAATGAGACCCATACAAGGCAAAGACCTACTGAAATAATTAACAAGCGTTTATTAGGTGAGTGTATTGTTTATAGCCTCTTAGCCGGACACAAAACACACACAATTTTTTATATTACAAATATATCAAATGGTTTATCATTATATCATTATATTTCATATATTATTTTCATTGTATCATTCCTGCATTTCCACCACAAAAGTATCTACAATTTACTTATCGTTTGGAAAAGAGTTATTGATTTGTGCAATTATCTTCATAAGTATCATTCATTTATATGTGGTTGAAAATGTAAAAATAAAAAAGATGTATAGACTTAAGAGGTTAGCATTATAAGTGTAATTTATTTTTGGTATGTGAACACTTTTATTTGAAATGTCAAAAAGATAGACTTGTGAGGTGGACTTTATAAGTGTAATTTATGTTTCATGGGAGTATTTTTTTATTGTTCTTTCATTTTATTGAGTTGGAGATCATGATTTAACTTCATGCCTAAAAATAATAAAAAGGTAAAAGCAGATAGGAGATATTATCAAAGCAATGTGTAAATAAACTGCCAAAAGAGGCGTCATAAATTGCCAGTGAATGGATGGGAGAATACAGCAGCGGAAAAAGACATTTTTTTTCATTTGAGAGCACACCCGCATCCTTACTATTATCAATTATTATTATCTCTTGTTCAGTTAAATGAATAATTGAATAACCAATAATTTATCTTTATCTATACCTCGTAGTTTCACTTCTGTCGCTCTAGTACTCCACGCACACAATTTTCTTTATTATTGAATGTTTTAGTTGCATATTTTGGTTTAACTCAGTCTAATCAATGTATGTACTAGTACAGTGAACTCTCGATATCTCGGACTTCGATATCCCGGACTTCGGATAACTCGGACATCTGCAAAAGTGAGGTGCGAGTCATACGTGGGTATTTGCTGGCGCGAGGTGCGAGAGACTTGGCAACAGTGCGTGGTGGGTGGATCGGGAGACGTGGCAACGGTGCACGGTGCGCGGCGCGCCGAGGTGGCTATTGTTATTAGTACGAGCTCGTCACGCCGGCGGTAACAATGCCAGTTATTGATGCACTTGTGAACTAATGGGTAGTTAGAAAAAATAAATCGACACGTAGCAGTATCTTTTTTGTTTATGTTCAGTTAATTCTTTGCACATTATAATGGCGCCTAAACGAAAATGTGTATCTTTAAGTATTGCGCAAAAGTTAAAATTGATTGAAAGGCTAGAGTCTGGTGCATCTGTGGCTAGTTTGTGCGTAGAATTTGGGATTGCTAAACAAACTGTTTCGGATATAAAAAAACAAAAGGAAAAGTTGAAGGCGTTTGCTGTGAAGTGTGATGCTGAAGAAACTGTTGCTAGCAGAAAACGTTTAAAGTTGCCAGGCGATACAAACTTGGAAGAAGCTGTACACAGATGGTACGTACAGCAAAGATCCAGTGGTGTAGCAATTCGTGGTGTTGAGCTACAAGCAGCTGCCGACAAGTTGGCTAAACACATGAACATTCAGTTCAAAGCAAGTGACGGATGGTTGTGGCGTTTCCGACACAGACACGGCATCGTTAATAAAAGGATGTTCGGAGAAGCTTTGAGTGCAGACACTGCGAGTGTCGAGCCATTCAGAAAACGGCTTTGCACTTTAATTGACGATGAAGGACTGACAAAGGCGCAGCTTTACAATGCGGATGAGACGGGCCTATTTTGGCGTTCGCTGCCTGAAAATACACAAGCTTATAAACATGAGGGCACTGCGCCTGGGCGTAAACTGAGTAAAGAGAGGCTGTCTGCTCTACTGTGCGCCAATGCTGACGGCAGTCATCGTCTTAAGTCGTTTGTCGTGGGAAAATCACGCCGACCTCGAAAGCTAAAGGATATAATGACTGATCTGCCAGTTCACTATACCAGCTCAAAAAATGCTTGGTTTACACAGTCAATTACAGGTGACTGGTTTCATAAACAGTTTGTGCCTGAAGTAAAGAAGTTTCAGACGGAAGTTTTAGGCATTAATCCAGAAGATGTCAAGGCTTTGCTAATTGTTGACAATGCACCATCCCATCCCAATACGGAGAAGATGTGTAGCCAGGATGGAAAAATTAAATGCTTGGCATTGCCTCCTAACACCACATCTCTTATCCAACCCATGGACCAGGGAATAATTTTAGCATGCAAGAGAATATACAAGAAAAAATTTTTAGACGAAGTGATGGTGGTGTTGGAAGAACCAGAGGACAAAGAGGATGATACTCGAGGAATGAGAACACTGCAGAACATTCGAAATTACAGCATTAGGTCTGCAATTTTCAACTGGGCTTCGGCATGGAAGGAAATCAAGACATCTACACTTGCAAATGGGTGGAATAAACTGCTCTTTGACGATGCCATAGAGCCAGATTTTCTAGGGTTTGAAGCCAGTGACTATCAGCGCACACTAATGGCTGGAGGCGAAACAGATGTCACAAAAGAAGACGTCACTGAATGGTTGGATGCTGATGAAGGAGATCTTGGTTATCAGTTTCAGACTGAGGAAGAGATAGCTCAATATGTTTTGTCTCCTACTACCACGCAGCAAGACACAGACGAAGAGGATGAATTAGGGCCGCTATCAAAGCAGGACCTTTCCAGTGCTAGACAAGCCCTGGATACTCTTATCAACATTGTTGATTCAACTTCAGATGCTGACCTTCAGTCATATTACAGACATTTCCGAGCAGCACGGGAATTAGTAATCAGTAAGCAGCAACACAAGACCGTCCAGAAGAAGATTGACAGCTTTTTCAAGCCTTCGAAGTCAACAGAATCTGCAGAAGCTAGGCCAGCTGATTTACTCTCCCCTTCATGCTCTTACAGTGACAGCCGCGAAAGTGTGTTTTACTCAGACTCTGACTAAACGATGTAAAATCAGAACATGTTACAGTGATAATTAATGTTTATTTTCACAGTTATAAATTTATATTACATACGCTCATAAAAACCTTTATCGGTACGTATTTGTTATCGGTAAATATTTTGTATCATTATCTCCCACGTTTTCCGTCCGCCCCCTCCATTCCGTAAGAGACGTTAAGAAACAGACAGCTGACCTCGCATATCTCCGTCTCTCTCTTTCATCTCCTCCCCTAGACCATTCCGTAAACAACACGAGTCTCCGCTGTAGGCAAACACTGGATTCATTATTCAGCATATAGCACAGGCTTATCTTATCACGTCCCTTAAGTTTTTTGTATTTAAGATGCAATGTAATACCACAGTCAACCGTAGCCCTAAAATAACTTGCTGTGTTGCCACTTCCCTCGTGCCATGTGTACTAACAGTACAGTCTGTCCCGTTTGTTAAAACATATGGCTGTCTTCTCTCCCTTTATTTCCCTTCGGTATCTCGGACAAACGGTAACTCGGACCACCTCTCACCCCTTTTAGTCCGAGATATCGAGAGTTCACTGTATTGTTTAATGTACACATTTGAAGTGTCTTACCATGAATAATTGTTGAAGCAGTTGATCAGTATAATTGTGCTTAACATGTAAATTCAAATTTTAATGATGATAAAGACAAAATTCACTATACATATTTAGTAACGAAATGTGGTTTTTTACACCACCATATAATCGTGGCGCTCGCAATGAATTATAGAGGAGAGTTAATGCTAGTATTCTTCCCCTAGTTCTCCTGCTGCTGTTCTCTCCAGTTTCTTTGTTTCTCTAATCCTGTTGGATGTGAAACATATCTGTGTATGTTTGACTGAGATTTTGAAGGCTACGAGAACAAAATTAGTTTCTTCATATCTTATGTTCATATTTTGACAATCTTATCAGTATCCTAAATTTGGAGGTCAGGTAATATGTTTTTATGCTCTCTCTCTCTCTTTTCTTTTTAAAGCATCTGTAAGATGTTTGTTTTCCCTTATCTGCATGTAGATAATGGTGGTCAGTATGCACAGTCTGATATGTGCCCTTAATTACAGTTTCCATGTTATGGCTTTATCGTGTTGTAGTTTTTGCTCTGCGGCAATAATGCTGCAGAAATTGCAGCCTATCCTCCAGTTAAGTTTATTAACGCCTGACTGAATGTTGATAGGAACTAACATTACTAATACGGTAGTTTCTTCCAGGGGTTTTCATAGAAATTTTATTTATTTTTATTTATTTTTAGTGTCGAGTAAATTCCTATTTCTGAATATGCTGTTTCCATCAATTCTAATGGGATTGATGAATTTAAAAAAATGGTTTTTGAATCAAATCTAGTTGATGTATCATGTCATAATAATTGAATAAGATCATCAAAGTCAGTTTGTCTGTAGTACATTAAAAGAAAAATTTTGATCGCTTAATATGTAGCGTTTGATTACTGTTTTTTTAAACTAATAAGTATTTTTTTTAACTTTTTTTAATTTATCATTTTCGAATTTTCTTTGGGGTATCTGGTCTATTATACACATTCATATAGTGTTACAGTCTAAACCTCCAGCTAGCTTAAATTGCTCTGTGGTAGATGCATAAAACACTTGAAAAATTGATTGAATGTTGAAAAAAATATTTAAGTTCCAAAAATAAATGTTACCACCAATGATTGATTACTGAAATAAAGTCTCTCAGACCAACTGATTTTTACTGTTTTTATTTATCATTCACGAATATTCACAATTCAAATGGCCGCCATCTTCCAACCACGAAAAAAAATACATTACGACATAACAATCTGGTCGCACAAAAAACATTCAATCTTTACTTGTATATTGGTACCGAAATATGAAAAATACATACTGTTCGTTTGTAAATCTTGTAATTGCTTGCAGTTCACAGTACACACAGGTGTGTATATATTATGCATGCTAGCTAATCTGAATACTTTATAAAATTCTTCAGTTGGTATTGCATTATATAGACTCCACTGGTTCTAACATGTGCTCATATTAGGTTTGCGGCTGTACCAGTCTATGTTTTAGTTGAATTTCGTGCAGTTGCTGTTAGAAATGACTATCCGAAAATAAGATTACAAATGTTAATACTGCAGTGGAACCTCTTTAATCTGGCACGTTTTGGACCTTTGCTATATTATATTAGCAATTTTTCTCGATTATCGAACGTCAGTATAGTTCTAACAGGAATAGCAAAGAAAAATTAACTAACCTACAGTAGAGTGATATTTTAAACACACTGTAAAAAGTTGTGTGTATAAAGAAAAAAATTGCAGATGTACATTGGTCTTTTTTAAAAAAATTGTTATGAAAATATACTTGTTAAGTGTGAAATGTAACCTGGTATGAAACAAGAAGCACTGTACTGAAACGAAAACAGACAGTAACACTAGACTCTGACAGGGATCGCAAGGTTCCTTACTGCCCTTAAATTTCACCATTGATCCTAAAAACCAATTTAAAACATATTGTGTGTATTATTTTTATTATTTCCTTTTGGACTTTGGCAGCAAAGCAATGTTTCGCACATGCACTTTGTCAGTGTTTCACACTGGTATTCAGCTCCTCAAATACTCTGTGTGCCTATGTTTCTTTCGTCAATGCTGAAGCAGCGCATGATCATTTTTTTTAATAATAATAATTTTACCTAGGGTAAACTTTGAGTAAAACAGAACTATATTGATATTCATGTCTATCTGCAAATATGTAAATACTTAAAAAAATTCTTAATTTTTATTAATGTTTAAAAGTATGAACCATGTCTGAGCCACTGAAAATGCCGGCAGGGCAGTTACGCGACCTGGTGACTGTCATCAGCCGGTATCCACCCATTTACAGAATGTCATAAACCGAAGAATACTAGATGCCGAACTAAAGACTGTTACTGGAATGCATTTTTTTTAGAGCCATGATTTTAGGGTATTTTTAAATTATTGTACATTAATAAATATAATATAATCACTCAAGTATCAATGGTGTTAATGGAACTTATACACCTACATAACTTTTAAGCAATGGCAAATAAAAAAAATATTTGATTGATTGTGCAGTTTATGTTTATTTCTAGTGCCAACATAAATTATTCTACTTGGTACATATACTTAAGTTTTTTAAATAAAATCATAAACTAAAGATGTATGAAATGAATACTATCTTTTCGTAGACAAACTCGGGTAATTGAGGTGATTTTGACTCGCACGTGTGGCAGTGTATTGAGCTCAGTTTAGCCGTTATTTCTATTTTATCTCTTATTCACCATAATCTTGCCTCTGACTCTGTATATTTGGATGCAGATGCAGTGCGTTGAAGAGATACTCCCTGTGTGTTCCAGCTGAGTGGCAGCCTGGCCCAGTCCAGCGCTGTCGTCTTGGGGCTGTGCGCGGCGTCTGTCGTGGCGATGGGGCAACTGCTGTGGACCTAACGGCACGGCTCGACTCGGACGTCAACCATCCACACGTGCAGTTGGTGGCTGCACCCACCTCTCGCATGTTTTATCTCAGTGCAGACGTAGACCACTTCCGTCCAAAAACTACCGTTAGGGTGGTTCACCGATATCTAATGCTCAGTGTAGTGTCGTCTTTTTTTTTTTTTAATCAGTGTTCAGGCATAAATCAAGCCGCTGCCTCGGGGAACTTTGTAGAACTTTAATGATTTTTTTTTAATCAACTAATGTTTATATAGTTATGGAAACTTGTTCTTGTTGAGAAAATGGTTTGGATATTTGATTCTTAGGTTGTGTATAGCCCAGTGATCTCCAATGTAAATGGTACAGATTTTATCTGTCAATCTGTTGATGATTTACTGGAAGGAGTGGTTCTGAATATGTTAATAGTATCAATAGCCAGGAAAGATTGAAAAGTCTTTTGTGGGAGTTCCGTGGACATTATTTATTGAACTAACTCGGTAAAGTCTAGGCCAAACCCCCTTGATGCCTGTGTTGTTTTAATTTTCTCATCGTCCATGATCGTACCTCTGAATACACTGTACCGGAAGGCAAGGGTTGATCACTAGGTGGCTCGATTGCAGCTACGTGCACTGACTGACAAGGTTCTTTTGTACCATCCTCAGAAATAGGATGGGACATACATGGCTGGCCAGCGTATCTCAACCTTTGGGTTGAATGTTTCATCATCAGTAAAACCATTGCAATCATTATCGTGGAAATCAGTTGTCAAGATCTATTGTTTCCAATGTGTAAGTTAATATGTATTTGTATTATGCTTGGCAGCTTTATTTGTCCACTACTTTTAGTGCTGGTTTCGTATTAAATTTAATTTTTAAAATAAGTGTTTTTTCATGTAGATCTGGATGGTTCCAGAAGTCAATGAAGGAGAGTCAAAAATTCATAATGATTATTACCTTACATGCAGTCACCCGCATGTTCAAATCTGTGATGTCTGACTATCACAAGCTTAAAACTTTTTATTGTTAGCAAACCATAACTACTTGAAAATTAGGGTACTAAGGTCTCACTGAAAATTAAATGACCAAATGACATAATTGGGGGGTTAAGAGTAGTGTTCTTCCTCTGAATATGTGTATCTCCTGAGTTCCAACTTATCCCAAAGATTTTTAGATCTGATAAAATTGTTAGCATTGAGATCTGTTCAAATACCTTTACTTTTTGTTTTTCATATTTAGTGATTTGTTTCGAAAGCTGTCTCGCATGTATGAGCACTCGTAGTGTTTTTTCTTTTATTATTATAATTAAATGGCAGAGCCGTGAAGGAATAAGGGTGTAGCAGCACTTAACGTAAAATGAGATTGATATCATACAGGCAGGCCTGCCTATATCAGGGTTAATTTATATGCAGTTGTGCCAAGTGATGAACTGATTAAGGAGTATTTATTAATAGGAAAATTCTAAAAGGATTTTACAGTTATCAACTAAAATATAGCACCGAGTACTGATACTTTTGTTTGTAGACTTTGTATACACAGATTATGTTTAAAAAGCAGGTTTTAATATTAGAACTGTAACATTCATGTTAGATGCATAGGCGTGCGCAGGACTTCAGTATTGGTGGTGCCAGATTACACAAAAGCCCTGTCATTCACGGACTCCGAGCCTAAAGCGGGGGGGTCCGGGGGTCCTCCCCCGTAAAAATTTGGATTTGAAAGCACAAAATGGTGCTGTTTAAGGTGTTTCCGAACAAAAACATTAAATACACAGATGTAAAAATTTTAACATTTTTTATGACAAATTATGGCTTTGAATGTTATAATCACCAGGAAAACTACTAAACTATTTACAGTTTTAAGCTTTGTTGAGCCATAAAGTAAATTGCACAAATTGTTTGCACGGAATTTATGCTGGTGGCTTTGAAAAACCGTACTTATATGTTTTCTGAAGACGCCAAATAAATGCTAGAAAAAACATTTTCAAATGTTAAGTTTTAAAATCAACAAATGAAGGGAGTTTTTGTAACATACCTAAAATATATAAAATATTAAAATAATAAAAATACACAAATACACAAATAAGAGTGGGAAAAAGTTTTAACTTTTGGAATACAACAAAAATGTTTTGTCGGCGACTGCATATAAGTCATCGAGTAAGCCTATCCTTTTAACTAACTAAACTCTCTCTCTTTTTTTAAATAAACCTTGGCGGACGGCGGCTATTATTCCGTGCGCCTGCCGAGTGGAGTGAACAGTGGACACCGAGCGTGCATTCTATGTAATTCGAGGAGAATTATGAGAAGTATTTACATTTCAGAAGTTTCGTAGCCGCGGCCCGCATGTACCACACAAGTAATTGCAACTGGCTTGTTTCCGTGTGTATAGTTGGTTCAATTGATAATTGATATACCGATAGTGTTATGAGCACATATCTGTAACTCTACACGATTGGAAAACATATTTTTTTGGAAATAATACGGATTTTTGTAAGTATGTATTATTTCTGCTTGTAAAAAACAAAATAACGTTAACCCTAATGGTGGTGCCAAGGCACCTGTGGCACCTACCGTGTGCACGCCTATGGTTAGATGTATAAAACTTTGCAAATACATAGATTAAATCTATTCTTAAATATCTGAAATATTGTTAGAATTTTTTATATTAACGTAACTGTGTAGTATAGACACCAACTACAAAGTTTGTATTTTTATTTATACAAATTGGTTATGCTGTTGTAATCGTCCATTAAATGTGGCAGTTCTGGGGATGTAACATGTATTACTGGTTCTGGTTGTAATAATTGTTTTAGCGTTTTACTGAATATCTTTAACTGTGTAATACTTAATTTTAAAATGTGCTGCTTCTGCAGATTAAACAACATTTATATTTTATTGACCTCGTGAAAGAATGATGTATGTGATGCAAGAATTTTAGGAAGCATGAATTTTGTATGCAAAAATTACATTCCACTTTTTTAATGCCACGTGCAGTTTCATTTTTCTTTAATGGTTCAACTGATGATCAAGTATACTTGCTGTAGGTATTTGTGTTAATTAAATTCAGATAATCTTGTTTATGTAAGTCAATTTCTGTTTTTATATTTTAATTTTTACATTGTTCATGTACAAAAAAGTTTTTTATAAGCTTCAAATTAAAATTTGTGCCTTACCTCATTGTGTTTTTAATTTGTATTTTAATTCTATAAGCACTAGTTTTTTCTTTCATCATCTTCATCTTCATTGTCAATTCTAAACCACATGTTTCTCTAAAATAAATTTGGAAGTTAATATTGTAGCTTAGAATCAGAAGTATCTAAATGTTTGCTGATTTGTCACATGTTTAATTGGCAACATTAATTGATAGTACTGTGTATCTACTATAAACGTTCTAAAACCACTTTCCACTTTGTAAGAAACCAAGAGAGACATTGCTTAATACATTTCAGGTTTGCATTTTGCCCTCTGCTCCCATTCATGAAAGAAAAAAAAAATTAAAAACAAGTAACTGATTACACAGTTTGTAATACAGATGACCTGCTGGTGATTCAGAATGTAACAAGATCCCATCCAAATTTTCCTGGATTGTAATAAACTTTATACTATCAACACAGCCAGCATGCTGAAAATAACAAATGCAGAATAGAGGTCATTAAAAATTACCATAAATTTGTAGAGCAGTAAAATTAGGTTTCGGTAAAAAAATAATTCATTATAGGTAATTTTGGTATTGTGAATTTCAAACGAATAAAATTCTGTTACTGTACACATCTTAAGTGATCTATTGAACCTGTATGGCAACAGAGGTTTTCGAAATACCCATGGCCATAAGAGCTGTCAGGTTTAATTCTCTAGAGTACACTAGAACCCCAGATTTAACGAAGCAGCTATTTTACGAATACACTCTCAGGAACCGTCGAAAAATTGGAAATTTTGACTCCCAGAATATAAATAATCAGAATAAATTTGAAATAAATCAATCGCAATGAAAGCTTATAAAAATATATATTTTTGAATGCACTGTGTATATTATGTGTGGGTGTTAATACTCTTGATTGTGTTCCAAAAAGAACAAAAAAAAATCGGACATTCAGTTTTAAAATACGGCAATGGCAGCTTCTGCGATGTTCGTGGACACACGCGTAATTAGTCTGCCTGGGCTGGCAGCATCAGCGTGATCATAACATATTGCTTACCTCTCCCTCCCCTGGTTTTCGTTCTCTTCAAGGCCAAAGCTTATCCTTCCCAGGGACACAAACCACCTTGTCTTACCTCTCTTAACATTCCCTTCCCTCTCTCATTCTCTACGTGAGAATACTATTAACAACTCCCCCTCCACATCATTTCAGCGATGAAAGTCAAAACACCACACAGTGTCGTATAGTCCATTTGTGGTAAAATGAATCTTTTTAAGGCCCACACGACAGCTTTATTTACAATTAATAATTACGGTGTAAGCTGTTATGGTATCGGACATTAAATTAAAAAACAAAACTGTGGACTAGGTGAACTTAGTTTATTAGTCACTTAGCAGTATTTCTGCTGGAAACTCACAAATAAAGATACTCACTTTTCTCTCACCGCATTCCAACAACTATCATGTGACGTATAGCAACCACAACCGTGTGCAGCGTGAGATGAAAGAAAAGCAACTGAGTAGCGACTTCCTCCCCCTACAGCTTAATTCCTTAGTTTGGCAACCCATAGTTATTTAAAGCACATGTCGTATTCTTCACATCTGTTAGGGAGGTTTACCAGTAAAATAGTGCTAAAAAATGGTTTTAGTGATGTTTGTAGCCATAGAGAGTAGTTTTTCAACTAAACTTGCACAGCGCTCAGAGACAAAATGGCATAAGTGAAGCAGTTTGTAGGTACGACAGGCAGTTTTTCAAATAAGCTCTTTTCAACTTGCTAGACAAACAAATAATTTCCACTGGCTTTTAAAACTCACTGCTTTTTTGCACCTAAAGGTACAGTGTGTCTTAATGGATGTGTTTGTCATTACAGTGCAGTGTTCTTAACCACAAAAGCCTATGATCACTTTTATGTACTTCTTACCCTCGATTCTGGTAATTCATATGCTTTCGTAAACATTTCTAACTGAGAGTTGTTGAAGATTAACTTATAATGTTGATTAGGGGAAGCTTGCAAGGCATCAAATTCTTTCCAGCTTATTACATTACGCAAAATCATGTGCCAAATTTAAGTGAACCGACATTTTTTTCAGTTATAAAAATTTGGAACCACAAACATTGACAGTGCATGTTCATGGCTGAAATATTTTCAAATATGTATATTAAGTTTACATTTCCTTTTGATTTAGTATCGATGGCTTAGAATTTATATATAAAATAAAGTACAGTTTTGGTACCAATGAGTCCATTGAAAATTTTATAGATGTAATCTGTAATCACTTAATTACAATATGTAATTTTTGATTAAAGTAAAGATTATGGTACATGGTAATTCTTTCTTCAGAATTGTTTGCAGTTTCTGTTTTGCGTATGTATGTAGAACCTATGTAGTTATTTTTTATACTTCCGGGACTTCATTATGTCTTGCACAGCAAAATAATTTGAGTTATTTTCTTAAATAGAATTGGACAATACTTTTTTCAGTAAGAATACTTATGGTTTTTTTTATTAATTTGTTACACTGTCACTCCTCAAAAGGAATTTTTTTACAATGTGTAATAATGTATTGTATTTGTGTTCTGACTCATAAAAACTGGCTTTACTGTCACACAGTTACTTACAGCATAGTACTTTTATCAAATGGACTTTACACATTACTGTAAAGTTGTTCGATGGTGCTTCTGTATTGTGTTTCAATGACTTTCCGTTTGAGTTTCAGTGTCGGCCCTGCAGACAAAAACATTAACCATGCATTATTAACTACGGCCAGAGTCATATGTAGTTGCGCCACAATTATAAAGTTTTTTTTTCGTGTGAGTAAAAAAAAAATACTTGCCTAGTTCACCGGTTTTCACGGAGAAGTCTTGTGGCAAAATGGAAAACTTCTGAATCTTCTGTGCGTTGGAGGTGGCTCTGCTGTTGACCTGGTCTATGCCATCTTGTATTGCTGCCATCACCTTAACAAAAAAAAGTATTGTTACAGGAGAGGTAGAAATCTACAACTGACTTATATATTTTTCCCACTGGCTTTAGTTGTTAAATCTCTCACCTCAGGCAAGTATGATTTAGATGGTTGATGCAAGAGCAGAAGCATAAATGGAGAAATTTATTTTAGTGTAATTACATTTGTAACATTATTTTGCTGTGTTAAATTGATTTGGTAAAGGTATTTTACCAAAAGTAAATCTTTAATGGTGTAATCAGCTTGTTGCTGTCAATGTCATGCTTGTCAGATGTTTTATTTTTATTCTATTTTTCAGGGGAATATATTACTCTAGCACCCTCTCAGCTATGCTCTGTGACACAGAGCTGGTTGCCTCCTCTTATCCAAGATACAGTTGTGTTGTTTTTAGCTTATCACTAGGGGCCAGAAAAATTAGCAATTTACCATAAATGCAATTTTTTTGCTAATTTTAACTTTAAATGCAAATTTTTTTTGATAATTTGTGGTATATATGCCATTTCAGCTCATTTTTTAATACTTTTTTTTCTGCTAAATTAGTTTAATTGTCATTCATTTGTAAAATACCCTCTATAAAATTCCCCAAACTGCTAAACTTTGTATGACTGTTTTTAAAATGGTGATACAAAATTTATCGCTTTACATTTATACCTGATTCATGTTATATTTGTACCTGGCAGTTTGTCTGGGATTCATGCACATGTAGAATTAAATTTTTACTACCCTATATTTGTTACTGAAGACTTATTTGCAAATCAGTTAATGCAATATCTTTGTTGCAATTTTTTTGCGACTCATGGACCTGACCCAATGAACCCAATTATTTGTGATTTTTTATTATAAATTCAACCTCCATCTTAATATTTGCTAGAATATAGTAAGTACAGTACTTCTTTGTAAAATTAACATTTGAATGTTTTTGTATTTTCAATCTGAAAAGGCGTGAAATTTTTTTTGTACAAGACTATTTTCAAAGATTTCAAATGTAAATATTGAGTTTTAAATGTGTTGTATGAAAAAAGCTAACTTCACAATAACTGATGCTGATTTTTCCAGCCCGTACCTGTCACGAAGGGAAGGGTATGGAGAGGGGAGGGTGGTCAACTCACCTTCTCGTTACCAGACTGCAGCAGCTGTGCAACCGTGCTCGCGTCACATGACAGCTTCTCCAGCCACCTCCTGGAGTCGCTGCTGAGCCGGTCCAGCGGCAACCCCGAGTCCGGATCCTGCTCCGTCTGGCCGCGAGCAGAACACTCCACGTAACTCCACTACACACCTTGGTGTCTCATGTGGTACATGCTATGTTACCTTACCAGTACTGCCAAGTACTACAGGTTTCGGGCATGTGTCGTTTTGCCTAAAGGTGTTTTGCCTAATTTTAGGCAAAATGCCGTTAGGCAAATCGCCGTTAGGCAAAATGCCGTTAGGAAAATCGCCGTTGGCCAAATAGGAGTTAGGCAAAATGCCGTTAGGCAAATCACCATTAGGCAAAATGCCGTTAGGCAAATCGCCGTTAGGCAAACCGCTGATAGGCAAAACACTTTTAGGTTAGCTTAGGTTAGCTTAGGTTAGCTTAGGTTAGGTTAGGTTAGGTTAGGCAAAATGCTGTTAGGCAAATCGCCATTAGCAAAATGGCGTTAGGCAATTTGCCATTAGGCAAAATGAGGTTTTGTCATCAGAGTAACATTTTAGGCAAAACGCCGTTAGGCAAATCGGAGTTAGGCAAAACGCCGTTAGGCGAAATGACTTTAGGCAAAATGCCGTAACAAATTCATGTTTAGGCAAACCGCCGTTAGGCAAATCGCCTGTTACTCCAGGTTTCCCATAATCATTACTAATTCAGGGATCCAGCTACGGAATTACAGACAAGAGTATACGGTGAATTGCGATAAAACTGAATAATACCAAAAAGCATGTCAATACATCAAAAAGCACCAAAATACAAATAAATTCATGAAATAAATTAGCATTTTTAATTAAAACATTAACTGACTTCACAAAACCATAATTTAGAAGATAAAATTAAAACAATTTAATTTAATTAGCATGATTTTTGTACCAATATGTTTGTATTAAAAATATATTGCAAAATTTTTTACTTGCAAACTCATTTTTACGTTACAATGTTGATATATTTTCTTAACACACAAATTCCTTTGATTTATTTTTATTCCCAAGAAGTTAGTAAAGCTTATTACAAATGATTATATTGTGATTTTTTGCAAAAGTATATCAGTCAAAAAGACAGGTTTTTGAGTAAAAAAAAGTATAATGAAACTGTGAGATTTGTTTATTATGCTCTCTTTATGAATAAACAAAATTCATAAAAAATAAAAACATTAACACAGTAATCTTCTGTTTTAAGAATTAACTTGGCCGGAAAATAAAACCATAAAATCTTGTCTCTATTAATGACAAATCAGAACGTATGCATGTCCTTCAGCGTTTCACGCGATAAATCTGATACATGTAGTTGGTTAGACATTGGCTGCATTAATGGCATATAAAATTTGGTAAAATCCAGTTTGGTTGATTCCAGTTTAACTTGTTAGGTTTGATGTACAAACAAATTTACATACCTCCAAGGAGATTCAAGAATTAACCCGCCAGTGCACGGGTTGGGTCTGTGAGACCCAGCATCATGCAATTCTTTGAATCGCTAAGAGATGGCAGAAGCTGTTCACTTGTGCAACCTGATAGCTTCCTTTCCAAAACTGTTTAGTATCTCTGTGGACTTGCAGCAGAGTGGCAGTTATAGTTTCCGAAGTACTGTGCATTTTATCGACTAGTGGGTCTGTGGGACCCAACCCGTACAATTATGTAAGTTTTTTTTAATGTATGCTTTGACTGTTTTTTATTTTTCTTGCTTCTTCACACAGCCTTTTAAAATAATACATGTGTATTATAATAAGTATAGGTTTAGTCTATATATGGTAATGATTTTCTCTTCTAGGTCCCGTAGGAAACAGTTGTACAATTTGAGTAATCCACGCGATGTGGAGCAAGTTATGGCACTTCTAGAAGAAACGTTGTCCGATGAAGATATTTCTGACTGTAGACTCTGATGCCGATCAAGATTATTGAGTTAGCAGCGACCATAATGTCCATAATAGTTCTTCAGAAAATGATTCAGATGAAGGAAAAATACAATCAAATAGCACTGAGAACAATTACTTTTTAGGGAAAAACAGGAAGACAAAGTGTGGAAAAAGTAGACCAATGCAAAGTGTTCGTACTAGAAGTCACAATATTGTAAAAAAACTTCCAGGTGTTACAGGGCTAGTGGATGCTGGAGTTTGTTTTTTGACAACAATATGATTGAAAAAATTGTTGTGTTCACAAACAAATACATTTTAAAAATTTATTCTGGTTATAAAGATTATAGTGACTGTAAACCAACATCACTGACAGAAATAAAATCTCTCCTTGGACTACTCTACGGAATGGGTTTCCTGCATGGTGGAAGAATGAATATCCAAGACTTTTGGTCTACTGATGGTTTAGAAACGGAGCGGTTTCCAGCAACCATGGCTTTCAGACGCTTCCGATTTCTTCTGAAATGTATTCGCTTTGATGATATCGAAACCAGGCAGCAGAGGAGAGAGAGTGACAAACTGGCAGCAGTGAGGGAAATTTTTGAAGCATTCAATGGAAACTGTAAAAAATACTATTCCATGGGTGAGTTTATGACATTGGATGAAATGCTTCTTTCTTTCAGAGGACGATGTGGTTTTAGAATGTATATTCCATCGAAACTAGGGAAATATGGAATAAAAGTTTTTTTACTGGTTGATGCTAAAATGTACTATACATACAATCTTGAAATATATTGTGGTAAGCAACCTGCAGGGCCATATCAAGATGTGAGCTTCAAACCGAGTGATATTGTTGAAAGAATGTGCTTAACTGTTTCTGGAAGTGGGCGTAATTTGACGATAGATAACTGGTTCACATTGTACGATATTGTTGCAAAAATGAAGAATGAACACAACATAACTATTATTGGAACTGTCAGAAAAAATAAGGAGCTGCCACCACACTTTATTACAGCTGCAAAACGGGAACCTCACAGCAGTGTATTCGGCTTTCAAGAAAACATGACTCACGTTTCTTATGTTCCAAAACGAGGAAAAACTGTATTGTTGTTGTCGTCTATGCATGCCGATGATAAAATTGACGAGAGCACAGGAGAACAAAAAAAGCCAGAGATCATCACATTTTATAATTCAACCAAAAGTTGTGTGGCTTGTGTCGATGAGAAGATTGCATTCTATAATGTGGCTTGTAACACTAGAAGATGGACAATGATAGTTTTCTACGCAATGCTCAATATTGCAGGTGTCAATGCTTATTTGGTTTATCGAGCTAATGATCCCACTTCCCAAGATGGAATAAACAGAAGAACTTTTCTGAGAAAACTGATGTTCAACCTTACGGAGGAGCACATCAAAGAGAAAGCCATGTGTAAATTTCTTCCTAAAAGCATTCGCAGTGCTGCAAAAAGAATATCCGAGTTGCCAGAAGAAGAAGAGCAAACAAGTGATGGAAACAAAAGAGGACGATGTGCTTACTGTAAAGACAGGAAAACTCGCTACTCATGTTGCAAGTGCAGAAAATATCTGTGTTTATAGCACAGTGCCATCATGTGCAGTAACTGTAAAAATGACACGTGAAGTTTATGTGAAAAGTAATGGCAAAACTTTCATATCAACAGTAATTTTGTAGTTTTTATTCCATAATAGGTCTTGTGTGCAATATTATAGGGATTTGTAAAATAATGGCTAGGAATTGAGCAAACAAGAGCACAAGAAAATTGTGTGTATTAGAGAGAGAGAGAGAGAGAGTGTGTGTGTGTGTGTGTGTGTGTGCGTGTGTGTGTGTATATATATATATATATGTATATATATATTTTTAAAAAATTTTGTATTGCTGCAAAGGTTGGATGGAGGAATATTGAATCGAATAAATTTCATAAATGGGACGAGCTGTGAACTGTAAAGACAGGAAATCTCACTACTCATGTCGCCAGTTCATAAAAATTAATATATATCTTTTTAGAGTAAAATGTGTTTATGTAATGACTTGTAATGATCCTGTGTGAAGTTAAGTTAGTTATTGCTTCTCCCATAATGGCATGACAGAAGTTTCAAGTCAATTGTAATTGAACATTTCTGCTTTTTATGCTTTAGTGAAATATTCTGCAAAATAATGTAGTCTTTTACAAAAAAATATATCTGAAAATTTGTACTCAATTTTTTTAATGTGTATGATTGCGTATATTGTACGTCGATTTTTTAGCAATTACCATAACAAATAATAAAAGACATAGTCAAAATAATAACTTTTTTCAGCATATTTATTTATGGGTCTGAGAGACCCAACCCGTTCAATTATGTAACTTTTTTTAACCCGTGCACTGGCGGGTTAAAGCATGCAATGCTAGCATTATAAAATGTTAACTAGAATGTAGACCTTTTGTAAAGAATTTAACATGTGTGTGTGTGTGTGTGTTTTAGACCTGTGTGATTTTTCAAATATTTAATGAATGTGTAAGTTATTTGGTGTCACCCTTGTGTCTGTTTCGTGTGTGCGTGAATGTGATTACTGATACTGAGACGTGTGCCAGGAAGTTGCTGGCACTGCCTACCTTGAATGTCAGCAGAACAGAGAGAAACTTTCTCTTGTCTCCGACCAGGAAAGCGTGACTGACGATGGGAAGCTCCTTTTTTACCTCGTTTTCTATCTGCATGGGGGGGACGTTTTCTCCCCCGGAAGTTATTATTATCTCCTGCAAGGAAAGAAAAAAAATTGATTCATGTGCATGGGACAAAGAAAAAGTTAGTTTACCTTCAATATGATGTACAATTTTTTTTAATAGTCTAAATTAAACCTTTATAATATACCATTGAAACTGTGACATCCTTTTATGGAAATCCTGTATTTAGGAAATGCATGCCTACAAAAAACAAACATACAGAAGCATGGGAGCGCTCAGGTCAACGGAACGCTTATGTAATGCCTCATTCATTATTTTTAAGTCGTAGACACTGAGCAGGTGTACATTCTTTTGATTGTAAACTCAGCAATATTTAAATATATTTCTGTGGATAAGGCACATCTGAAAGGTTTTTACAAAATTCTTATAAATAAAATATAGTGGTTTCATTTCACAGACTGAAAACGATTGTTGATGAAAACTATAACGGTGCAAACTGTGTATTGCGTGGGAAAATATTTAATATTTAATTTAATTTTACGTATGTATGGTTGAGATGCGTTTTTTTTTTAGAATTTGTAGTTTAATATATTTTTTGTATCTTGCAAGATTGATTGAGACAGGTAAAACAAAGAAAATTTCTGGGAAACTGTCTAGAGTAAGAGTGTGGGAACCCTTGTCACCAGCGAGTAATGTCAAAAATTTGCTCTTGCGCTTTACAAGTTCACTCTCTGCCGCTGTGCAATTGTTCGTACCTTCAGCCTGCCCAAGACGTAGATGAAACCACAGTCGTCTTGCCGACCTATGTCTCCGGAGTGAAGCCACCCTTCGCCATCCACAGACGCACGGGTGCTGGCCTCGTCGTTGAGGTACCCCATGAACACGTTACGTCCCCGGAACAGCAACTGGTCACAAAACGAGGCCACATTAGCGAGAGAATGTTCTGTAACGCCACTCCTCGTTTCACACCATCATCATTGTAAATCCTCAGCTTATCTTATGGATGATTACTGACACCTAACACTGAATTACTAATTGTAATAAGTAGAATCTTACTTTGTAATAATCCATCTTATTTTATCTTCAGTGCTACGCTATTCGGATTTTATATTAAGCTTTAATTTTCTTATTTTTATTTATTTATAATACTGTTACATTTTTTTCTCAAAGATCAATATTTTAACTTATACTTTTTAATCAGTTGTGTGTACTAGTATCTGTTAGTTGTTCAGTAGTATAAATTTTCTGGTTTTAATGTGTTTTGTGTCTTAGTTGACATTTTGTCTTGTGTTCAGTGTGGTGTATTGTCCTGCTTCATAACCTAAAAGTTACAATATTTTTGGTAGGCAAGTAACAAATAATACATTAATTACTTGAGAAAAATGGTACTAAATTATATTAAATAATATAAAAAATACATATATACGTCTTTACGGGATTTCAGCCTCAACGTAAACCAGGGCCATTATCGCTAGTGTGTTTCCCTCGGGGCAAGTACCTTGGGTTTGACCCCAAACGAGGGCCCTTATTGCTAGTGTGTTGCCCTCAGAGCAAGTACCTTGGGTCTGATTCAGAGACTGCAATAATCCTAGAAAGGTTCCGTCACCTTAAGGGTCCCGCCTTCCTGGGCACACATACAGCGTGCAGAGTTTCAGGAAAAACAATGCAATTTCAAAACTATTCAAGATATATGTGTGGGGTCTGCTTACATAAAGCATTTATAAGTTTGCTGAGGGCCGAAAAGTACTTTTGATTTTGGATTAAGTTTTTAAACGGTATTTTTATAAGATTTAAAATGGCTAAAATGTGTGTTTTCAGAGTAATTTTTAGGTATAAAACAACCTGTTCGTATTCTTGAAAGCACTTAAGGGCCATGCATTACACCTTTATCTTCATTTCGCTGCCATATAATGTTACGGTCTCCGCTCAAATAACACAGTTATCCTGTGATGATGAGAAGACTGCACGTCAGTTCACAGCCTTGAGCTTAGAGGTGACATCACGCTAGAAACACCAGCGAGCGTCGCACTTATCAACACGCCTCACTAACACACATACACCCCTGATGAGGCGGGTCCGTTAAGCTTCTGTGCATAGAAAATGTGTCTGTAAACTTTACCTTAACTATATCATCTTAATCAAATATCAGCATAAGTAATAATTGTTGCCAATATTCATCATTAAATCAATTATGTCAAATTGAAACCCAGCATCTATGGTGAGTTAATACAAACTATGATGTGGAAATTTGAAGAAATGGAGGATCCTTTCAATATTTATTTGTGTAAATTGAGCAGATGCTTCAACAAGATACTCAAACTCGTGCTGAGAAGCTTATACTCATTTTTTTTTATATATTTCACCCAAAATGCATTTAGGTTCGTATCTTACCTCTCCAACTCCTTGTGTAGGGACTTGTATTTTTGTTTCAGTTCCAGGCAGATTCCTGCCTATACTGCCCACTCGAAATGCTGTGTGCAGCGATGTCGTGTGTACTGGGATCTCAGACATTCCATAACCCTAAAAAAGGAACGAACTGGCATTAAAGGCCGTTTTACGCATGCACGTAAAATAATATTACTTTTCTAAATGGTTTGCTTGAAATATGTTCTCAATGGTAAAAATAAAAAATTACGCTCGTGAATAAGTTGTGCTGTATTTCCTACACCTTTTTAACATTACCATTACATACATACTTCAAGTATAATCATGTCGTAGCTCATGAAGAACTCCTTTGTATCATCTGATAATGGTGCGGCGCCCGAGGATAACACTGTACAGCAATCAAACCCGAGGGCAGTCTTCACTCTGTCGAAGACTAAATGTTTCGCCAGTCTGTAGCCAACACTGATGCCCTCGATCCTTTAACAACAGAAGCAGTTGGGTGACAAAAGATATTCTTGATTACAAGAACAATATAAATTAAACTTTTTTTTTAGTAAATGCCTATTTAACTGTAGTTAACTCAATCAGTCGTGTTAGGTACTGAAAGACCTTTATTTCTTTAAAAAATACTAAAAACCAATTTTAAGAGTGTTTATATAACAATATGTTAGTCTTTTTTTTTTTTACATGTGTAAACATCTTAGCTCTCGGTGTACAGCATTTGATACGAGTTGCTTCGTGAGTGGAACGGAAGTTGAATAAACGGAAGTGTGTAACCAATGCGCCAAGATGGCAGACCCACGTGTAGCAACATAAACTCGTGTTTAATCACTTTCGAAAAATTAGGGGACATACCAATTTAATTGATGTGCCAAGTGAAATTACCCTGGAACATATTTGGAAAAAAAATACTCATAGTAAAAAGTAATTGGAAGTTTTAAAATGACATTACAGGGATTATAATATGTATTTTCCTTGCGAAACCTCAATAGGCTCAATAGCACAGCGGCAGAGAGTGAACTTGTAAAGCGCAAGAGCAAATTTTTGACATGATTCAAAACTCATCACTGAAAAAAAAAAATTCTTTTACTTTATTGACATAATAATAATATATGATGTAATAGTTTGGAACCAGCTCAATAAGGTTAAGGTTTGGTTGTAGTAAGTATTTACAGACTGATTTTAGTTATTCAAGCAAAAACAAACATACACTTAGTGTTATAAAATGTTTTAAAATGTTTCAGGTTAATATTTTTGTAATGTCTTAGTAACTTCTTGCAATACCTTTATAGTATTAACTGTTAAATGAATTTTTACAAGTTTAGCAGTATTATAATAAAATTCCTTGTCAAAAATCAGGTCCAAAGATGGTGTTAAGGATATTTTCAAGTCTTTTTTTCTTTTATCATAGCAATTTCTAATAGTCAAAAATTTCCATGTGTTTTGTACTGTTATCTACGTGTGATGGTGGCAAGCAACATTTATGATTCAGGCAGCAAATTCTAGCGGCAGGTGCAGAAAGTACGTTTGTGATTCACATCGGGAAATTTTGGTATTTTAAAAGTGATTTTTTTTATCAGTACATTTATCATGCTCTGCATTATTTTAAAGAATGATATGTTAAATTTTGTGACCAAGTTTTGTGTTATAAATTTATTTGCATCGTGAGAACACATGAATTTGCTCGTTACTGCGAGGTTAGATGAGATGTTTACACATTACTGGTAAGTACTTAAGTGCAATATAAAGCTTAAATTCACATGTTACACTTTAACATCCTGCATTCTACAATATTTAAAAAAAAATTCACCCATTCATTTTGGCGATGTTATGCTGTAGACTTTGCCGCCTTGCCCACGATACAAAGCTGTTTTTAAGATTGCTGTTCTGATTGGTACTGTGGTCAATCGCATCTCGAAGCTTTTCCCATACTCGCGGCACCCCGAAGAAACTGGTGGGTCGAACCTTTTGCACTGTTTGGAAGAGTGTTCCCTGAAATTAAACACCAAAAGTTTATTTGAAAAAATCAATTGAAGTTACATTCTTATTATGAACAATAGTACCAATTGTATAGACTCCTGGTTGCAGTTAAGATAAGTAAGATATTTAGTAAGTTATGACCAGGAGTGAGTATCTGTATGATTCTCAGGGAAATAATTCCCATTTCACAGTTATGATTTTACAGGTTTAAGTGGGCCCCCTCAGAGATGGGCTTTTTAATTCCAGGGGGACCAGTATTTAAGCCCATGGTTTTGATCAGATTATGGGCTCTAGTTGCGACTGAAATATTCTAGACCTGATGAAACCTTACGTTAATATGTTAAATTTGTGCCACCATACATAATATTATAATGCACTGAATTAAATGCCTCTTCTGCCACAACAAATTTTCATTCATAGAAGCTGCATTACTAATAGGTTTTGGTGTTAGCATACGCAAAATTTAAGTGTTCCATTTCCATTCTGTTGCTGCTCCTAATAAATACAGCATTGGCAGATTTTACTACACTTAATTTAGTTTGTGTGTTACATGTTTGTAGCAACACCCTGGCTGAACTGGCAAAGATGAGAACTTGTACAAATGACATTGAAATAAACACACAGACTGGACAGCGACTGAATAGATGGCGGTGAAAACTGGAAAGCTGTTTTAAAAAAATATATCCACGTCAATCATGTTGCCGCTTGAAATAATCTAGACCACGGACCCTCCGAGGTTTGGACAAGGATTGCTGTGGTTGACAGCCAGAGCATCCACTGAGGACATTCTGATGAAAATAGTTGCAGTTTAGGAATGGTCATGTAACCATAGGGCCATCTTTGTAAGTGCACCATTCTGCCAAATGACTGCGCCACCATAACAGTTTATTCAGTACGGATGAGCCATTGCTTGTAAACAGAATTATGTACGTATTTTAAAGTATAGTGTTTGTATGGAAAAATTACATGATTAAATACAGTACATTGCGTGTGCCTGAAAATGAGTTAAAAATGAAGCTAGTTGCTGTAACCGAGGGACAGATGATGACTTGTGAGTGTGCGTACCAGAGCAGCAGTGTAGTACTGATGAGGGAAGGAATAGGAGTAATTAGTTGTCTAGGTAACATTAGTTCTCATTCTGCTTCTGTCTCCCCCCCCCCCTCACCCAATACCAAGAGCCACTATTTTTAGACAAATTTTATAACTCATATAAGTTCCTAAGTTACTATATGGCCCTTGTTAATAGTTTGTAACTTTTAACTGAGTATGAATGTGTATTAAATAGTCATTCAAATATTATAATTGAGTCATTGAATTAACATGCTAATACTTAAAAACATATTATTTATAAGAGAAAGTGCATTATGTACCTTCAAAGCATCCTTGTCTGCAAAATAAATAGTTATTGCTGCTTCTATCGGTACGTAAATGTCAATAACCTGCAAAATAAAAATTCAGTTCACAAAACAGCTTAATGTGATGTAAAAAAATCAACATAGTTTGACTACATTTTTGTATGGAAAAAAAAAAAACACCGGATTGCGAGGAATTGAAACATTAAGGGTTCCATAAATACTGTCTCAACAGTTTCTGTCCGTCAGACCAGCTCGGGCAGTCTCAGGAATCAAACAGAACTGAATATTTTTCAGACTCCCACTGCGAGAGGAGTGCCAGACTGAGGAATCACCGTTGATCCATCATTCTACCATCAGGGGCATTTAGTGTGTGTGTGTAGGGGGAGGGGGGGGGGGTGGTGTTGAGGTGGGAGGGAGGGGACACAGAAGAGTCTATGAATGCATTGGCCAGGTCTTCGGACAAATGACATTTCATGCCACCCTACTTCACCAGTTTTTTTTTTAATTCTTGTGCTAACTGTGGTATAAATTTTCTTCTATTACTCTATTCTCATTGTCCAAAAAAAAATTTTTTTTAGCTCTTTCTCTGGCCCTTACTTCAAGGGGTTTACATCTTCCAACTGGTCAGAAGGTTGTGGAAGAGTAAATATTCCCAGGATTGGAACATGTGTGAGTCCTTCCATTATTAGTCAATATCTGCTCTGCCCCTCCTTCCTCCACCTGCTCCATTCAGAACAGCTATACAGAATGAGTCTGGATTCAACCACAAACTTCGTCTTCAGGTCCTTCATAACAAAATAAGTTAAAATCAACTATATACTACTTACGGTATATAAACTGTCTCCCAAGTATGGTATATCAATTAAACATAATCCAAACATTCAGTGCTAAGTACTTTCTATATTATTTACAATAAAAATGTTGTTCAACCCCAACTTCAAAGACATGTAACAGACTTGGGAAACAATTTATACCATAAGATGTATTATGTTTTCAACTTATATGTAGTGATGAACCTGCAGCCCTGCAGCCAAAGTTTGTTGGTCACACTCAGTCTGTATAGTTGGCTTGACTGACTCATAGTTTGCTCCGCAAGGCAGCAGTTGGTCGCAAAAAAAAAATTGACGCCGCTGTTCATTCCCATCTCCCTCCTCACGGTTTTTAAAATAGCAAATCCAGGGAGGGATGATATTGGAATAACTACATCCCCTCTTCAGATTTTACAGGGAGTACGTTTTCTTTTGTAGCTCAAATACTTCATTTTGTAAGTCAATGTTGCCTAATATGATTTGTAATATAGCACACTTTAGATTAACTGGTAGAATAAAACAAAAATCCAAAGCAAATATGAAGTGCAATAATAATTCATCTTTAAAAGACAGAATCAAACAAATCCTTCTGTGAAATGAAATCCTCGCTACGCCCTTGTGTACCACTTATTAAGATTTCATTTTATTAATGGGTTGATATTTTAGCATTCTGTAACTTTAAGGTTTATTGTATTTATTTTGGGCATTTTTATACTTTCGCGGGGCATTTCATTTTAATTTTCCCACTTAGGTCTAGCTTCCGGCGTCCAAAACCCCCTTTTACTTCCGTCTGGGGACGTCCAAAGTTTGTCCCCGTTCGTCGTGCAGCCTTTGTGCGACATCTGGTGGCCAAGTGTGAACTACATCTCAGGCCCTATGACTACCCCTGAGCCATCGATGCCATCAGCTGGCGCCTTCAGAAACTTCTCACAACTCCGTCGCAGTGTACTACACAACACGCAACAACTGTCAGGATGGGTTCACATTTAAAAAAAAAAAACATAAGCTAGTACATAGCAGGCCATGCGCTCGTCTGTGCACACGACCTATGCGAAATTGATTACATTTGAAATTGTACTGTTAATTCCAACCAATCAAATTTCGGGATATATCCGACATCTGTTTGCAGTGTTAGTAACTATATTAACTACCACATGATTATCCCGTGACATCTGACCAATTTGTGAGAACAGTTTTTCAACGTATAAATAAATGTTATATAAAAAAATTTTAGTTAACCATTTTAACCAAGCATCAGGGGCGCAGCCAGTTGGGGGGGGTTTAGGGGTTCTAACCCCCCCCCCCCTCTTTAGCCCCCATTTTTTTTTCTTATCTGAAAGCAGGTTAGCTAAAAGCCTGGGTGTCTTACTGCTATCACCGGCCACTGCACTGGAGGGGAAGAGTAAGCGAGCCCTACCGATTCTCCTTCCTTCCCCTACCTCTGTTGCGAGCAGAAGCTATAATCTAACTGGTGGGGAGCTTCACTCCCTCGCCGAATTAGGTACACGTAACTTTTGTAGCATTACACAACCTACCAGCGCACACACAGGCCCGTGTGTCAAACTTATCCCACAAGACACGCACCCCCGCCGTCGATTCAAATGATTCTTCACCAGTGTGGGGTGCACCTGATTTACTATGCACTTAGCGAGTAATAGAAACTTCGGTTTCTGGCCCCGCCCACGCCTACTGCCCCGGATGGCAATATGTTGAATCGGCGGCGGCAGAAGCTATAAGGTTGTGACGCCATGATGGGTCCCAAGTTTTCAAATATCTTACTAATGTATTTAACCAGTAATTATAAGCAGGTGGTGACTGGGTAACTCTTCAAGCTAAAGCTAATTGTTTCCAGGAATAGGCCAGTTCTGCCGAAACCCAACCATTTTTATTCCCTTTTTTTTTTTTATATTGTCGAGCTTCGAGCATGATTTATAATTTTGAGTGGACGTGGACAAGGCACTTGGATTGATTAAAATATCTTTAATTAATTTCTTACTTCATCACTCAAACAATTTTTTATTAAAAAATTAACAATATATTTACCATTACAATATTTAAAGTCAAGTACCGAAAACTGCTCAAATAGCACTATTTTACACCTTAAAATCCAAATTTTTCCGGGGGAGGACCCCCGGACCACCCACTTTAATAGGGGGACGACGACCATGCTTCTTAACCCCCCCCCCCCCCCCCATCATACACAAATCCTGGCTACGCTACTGCCAAGCATGAATTTATTTTTCAAACAGGTAGTACTCCTGAGCATTGTGATATCTCGACAATTTATTCCCACTTAAACAGTTCTCTAATCCCGCCAAAATGACTTCCTACTCTACTCTCATTGGTTGTTGCGCCATGCGTCCGTGACAGAAATACAATATATTAATTTCCCTTCTACGCGAACGATCTGTCTCACAATCACACGACCGTCCTATGCGCTATTGTCAGTAGCGTAGCCAGGATTTGTGTATGGGGGGTGTTAAGAAGCATGAGCCCCCCCCCCCCCCCCCGAATTAAAGCTGGCGGTCCGGGGGTCCTCCCCCGGGAAAATTTGGATTTTAAGGTGTAAAATAGTGCTATTTTAGCAGTTTTCGGTTCTTAAATTAAATATTGTAATGGTAAAAATTTTATTAATTTTAATATGAAATTTGTTTGAGTGATGAATAAGAAATTAATTAAAGATTTGGTGCTAAAAAGGGGGGGGGGGGGGGGGGGGGTTCGAACCCTTAACACACCACCCCCCCACCCCCCCGGCTACGCCCCTGGCTATTGTGAATGAGTAGGTTCGAAATCATCGCGGTAAAATGCGACTCGTGCGCGCGCGACCCCACTGAAGTTGCAGCCCTGGGCCGGCGGTGTTGACGTGTCTGGCCGTGCGGCACGCACCTGGGCCGCGACGTGGCTGAGCGGCAGGAAGCTGACGGCGCGGCGCGGCTCGCCCGGCACGAAGCCGTGCGTCTGCGCCACCCTCTGCGCGGTCCACGTGAGGTTGTCGTGGCTCAGCATGGCGCCCTTGGGAGCTCCCACCGTGCCGGACTGCGAGCAGCCGTCAGCCCGGGGCGGGAGCGGGGATTCATTTCAAAACAAGAAGAAAACAAAACATCGTGAGCAGGGGCTCAGCCAGGGGGGCGGCGGCGGGGGGGGGGGGGGGGGGGTAGGGGTTTCAACCCCCCCCCCCCTTTAGCACCAAATCTTTAATTAATTTCTTATTCATCACTCAAACAAATTTCATATTAAAATTAATAAAAATTTTACCATTACAATACTTAAATTTAAAAACCGAAAACTGCTAAAATAGCACTATTGTACACCTTAAAATCCAAATTTTCCCGGGGGAGGATCCCCGGACACCCCCCCCCCCCCCCCGGGTTTAATACAAGGAGGGGGGGCATGCTTCTTAACACCCCCCATACACAAATCCTGGCTACGCCACTGGTCGTGAGCGAATCTTTCAGTGCTCGCCAGAGATGTGCAACATCTACCCTCGGTAACGCAGAGGTGCCCACCCCCCCCCCCCCCCCAAACACTATGACTCACCCCCCCCCCCAAACACTATGACTCACCCCCCCCCCCCTAACCTAATGATGCACACCCCCCCCCCCCGAAATATTTTATGCCATTTTCTCAATGATTTACTTAATTATTTTATAATATTATACTTTTTTAGTATTATATTTTATCACATTTTGCATTAATTAAAACTGATTTTATAATAATAATAATAATTTTGGTCATATCAGGTCATATTTCCATCCTGAACCGATAGATGCCAAACTGCTTTTGTTGAGGAAAGTGCGGGGTTGCCAATTTGATTTAAAAGATCCCTTTCAATTATCAAAGCACCAGAAATGTATTTTCACATTAGAAGCTATAATTATGTAAATAATATATACATTTTTCTCGTCTTTTAACCACCACCCCCCCCCCCCCCTGAAATTTTAATGACGCAGTCTGCGTTGTTACCCCCCCCCCCCCCCTCGCCCTCCCTGTAGGCACCCCTGGGTAACGAGCAAATACACGTGTTTCTAATGTTGCAAATACACTTGGAATACGGAACTCGGACACGAAATTTTTACGTGGAATCCTGCCACTGTTCATTAGGTCTGACAACGACGCTCGTCTACAAATCCCGCGCGCGGTGAATGTAGAAGAAATGCGCAGGCAAGGCTGCGCAGTACCGCATTCTCTTGGCCGAGTTCCACCGTGCCTAAAAAAAAAAAAAAAAAAAACCCACGCGAGGCAAATGTCGACTTATCAAAGATTTGTGCCGAGAAAATAAAATAAAACTGCTGCAGACAGACACCCCCTCCCCGAATGTAAACTAACCCTGGTGATTTAATAAATCCAGAGGGTTGGCAACTGGGACCTGCGAATATGACCACCCCACAGTGCCGTAGCCAGGATTTTGTGGAGGAGGGAGTCCATTATAACCACTATATCATATTTCACAAGTATTAGTCATAATGAAATTATAAAATAAAATTGTTCGTCACACTCAAAAATACCAGGGATTACATAGTAGACATTTAGTACTCCAACGTTTACACATAACATATTTAAGTAACTTTTTCGTCTGAGAAAAGAAAAATTGACGTCTTATACATTATTTATTTTAATTTAATTGTTTTTAAAAAAATGTCCTTAAGAAGTCCATTACTCTGTGATTTCCTTAAGACAAGGCATAAGTACGTATGTGTAAATGTTAATAAATACACGAAACACGCATTTCAAGTTTGTATGAAAGACATACTTACAGTAACACATGTGGAAACTGGCATGAAATATGGACTGTACTTGGGAACACGATTCCTACGGCTTCTGTGCAGGAGGGTTGTAATATTGAGGAAATACACTATTGTTGACCACTATGGATTACAATAATATTTCCAAAAAAATGATATCTCTGTAACTTTGTGTAGTTAAATTGCTGTTATTTTCTAATTTTGTTTTAGCTTTTTTGACGTGACAACGTCTAATAAATCTTTGAACGCCGGCTGCACGCACGAAAAAGTGTCCCGTAACGCACATTGTCCCACTACGGATGTGTCCTGTTATGCTCATTGTACACATGCGTGGCATCTCTCTTCCACTCGATTGGAACAACCATCGATTTTACTTTTCAATCATATTTTCGTCGTTTGAATTATTAATATTATGTAATTTAACGATCGTCCACTGATTTTCAGCACAATCGGTACGGTTATTTAAAAGTAATGTTGAATATTCAAATCAGGGGCGTAGGGAAGGGGGGGGGGGATCATAGGGATCCATCCCCCCCCCCCCAAAATGATGTGTGGAAGGTTTTTTTTTACCTGAGTTGAGTTTGTAATTTGTGTTATTTTAATATTCAAAATCAATAATGTTTACAGCAGAACAATATTCAATGTTATATTATGAAAACTGCTAAAATAGCACCATTTTGCACGTAAAAATCCAAATTTTTCCGGGGGAGGACCCCCGGACCCCCCCGCTTCGTAAAGGGGGGTGGGTGAATAGCCAAATGTTTAATCCCCCCCCAAAATAAAATCCTGGCTACGCCCCTGATTCAAATACGTTTTTAACTAACAATGGTGTTTTACAGTTACACATAATAATTCAAATTACACCTGGGATCTTTTGCACAATGTTTTTAAAAATATTGTAACACATTATAAATAAGTTTGGTGTATTTGGGATGCGCATTTGTTATACAATCTTGTTATAAAATAGAAATAATATGTATAATTCCCCTACAGTGCTGATATCTACGGTGACGGACGCGAACCGAATGAATCGCGAAATATATCCGCTATCGTGTGAACCAGGCACTCCTTAATATATATTTTCCTTTGTTTATCGCGAGGGGCGTCATTATTTATGAATTATAAATAAAATTGCGTGGCCGGGGCCACAATTGCATATCATTTTGAGCACTGGAAGACATAAAAACAAAAATATTCTCGACGGATTTTAATCTCTGGTTTTCATTGCTTATTACAGCAACATTTTCGGCAATAAAGGTAAATTATTTTTGCATTTTAAAAATCTGATTACTAGTATAATTTCAAGGATTTATTCTTTTATTATTTAAAAAAAGTAGCATCTGTCGGCGAGTGCAGTAATAATAGGCTATGTTAGATATTTGATTACAATTTATTTATATGAAAACTTCTTCATAATTATATTTAAACGAAAAGTTAATATGGTTTTCATTGCTTATTACAACAACAATTTCGGCAATAAAGGTTAATTATTCTTGCATTTTAAAAATCTGATTACTAGTATATGATTTCAAGTATTTATTCTTTTATTATTAAAATAAAAATGATTCAATTTTATTCGCAAAAGTATGCAATCATTTCATCAATGTTTTGTTATGACGTCACAAACTATCGTCCGTAAACCGACTTTACAGACAAACATTTTTTTTTTTTTTTTAAATTCCTGAAGGGAGGGTTGTGGACTCTCAGACCTCCCCACCTGGCCACGCGCCTGCGTACCACAGCCTCAACTCTAGCCACGCCTCTGCACGCGAGCATCTGTCGGACCCGCGTCTACTCAGTAGCTCAGTGCGGTTCGCTCCGCGGAGGAGCGAGCTGCTTGCAACGGGTGGCACGACTGCTCTGGGCTCAGCTCCGGGGAGGTTAATAATGTTGGCATGGTCTCAAACGTTCCTTAACTGGACCCGGATATTTTCTGAAGGTAACGAAAAACCGGAGAAAAGTACCGATGCTCCAGCAACCTTATCTCGATTCACCAGGAAAAAAAACTCATAAAATAATGCCCGATTTCGTTTGCATCTCACCATCTCGTCATTTGCCCGGGGAAGAAATTGTGATTTGCTTTCTCTCTCTCCGTCGCCCCTCTTTGTTTTTGCAACAGCAATAACCGTACCAGGCAACCGTGTTCACTATATGCCAAATTTTAATTTTTTTTTTTCATATCCCGTATACTCAACCAGTGTTTTAAGTGTAGGTTTATTTTACCTACTGTATTTTAAGAAGTAATTTAGAGATCAAGGTTCAATGGCAACACAAAAGATTATTTTAAAAAAACTCAGTTTTAATTGTGTTACATTTTTTAATTACAGTATTGAAACAATTATTTGACAAAGTACAGAAACTAAACTGACTTTTACTGTTGTATGACGTAAATACTAAAAAATTTCAAATTTCAATGAAAAAGTTATGTTAGGAATAATGTATATAATATTAGATAATTAGGACATATGAACTTTACAGTTTTCAGTCGATTAGTATATGTTGGATACACTTTAATATCCGCCTTGTTTTTACACTTTTTGTAGTCTACAGAAATTTGTCGGTCCATCCTGCTTCGGGATAGGCCACATCCCCCCCCCCCACCCAAAAAAAAGCACCCCCCTCTCTCTCCCCCCCCCCCCCCAATCAAGACCGTCTAGTATTCAGAAGGCAACAAAGTAATATCACAATTTATGAAAAAAAAAATTGCGACTACGAGTCTGCAAATGCCATAAACAGTTTTGTTTACCATTGTGCATTCCAAATATAGCTAGTAACCTTTAAGTGGGTAATATGTATAGTTTTTTGAGATACTTTTTTAAGCCTTATACAAATCATATAATATAAAGCAACCAACCGTGTACACGAGAGTGCAGCACTCGTTGATTGCCAGAGTCTTCAACGTACTCTCCAGCTGCTCGTCAGATTGCTCTCGACCAATCCTCATGACGTCTTCCCACTGCAACAAGGGTTGGGGTACCTATTATAGTATAGCAACTTGCCTCAAATGTGTCTGTTCTCTGTAGCAGTAACTGTGGTTCCCATTCCTCGAACTGTCATCTTGCAAAAGCATCGCATGATGTTAGTTTGCGAACACTGACAACCACCTGAAGTTGTTCACGAAAACTGTTCGCAATGTTATAAACAGTTGTTTTTTAATATATGACCAAAATAAAGAGCGAGTGTATCTCAGTACACGTGATAGAAGTGAAACTTATTTTACAATTCAAACCTCGACTCCTAAGTATATCATAATGGTTAAAATGGCAGAGAGAGAGAGAGAGAGAGAGACAGAGAGAGAGACAGAGAGAGAAGTCAATTTTCTAAAAATAACACAGCGCGGGGTTTTTGGCCGTCATTTATTTTTCAAGTATTTAAGAATCATAACCTTTTTTTATTTATTAGAAATTTTATTGAATTGAAAATAAATTAATAAACATGAATGAACAAAATAAATAATCTGTTAAAAATAACTGTTCAGGAAATCAATAATTATTTATTAATCATTAATGATTAACTAACAATAAATTTTACTCGCTGTTGAAATACATCATAAATAATAACTGTACGTGTTACTGTTTCTTCAAACAATTCTGCCATTTAGAACACGCCAAATCTTTGAACGATTTATGAAATTAATAACAGGTATTGCTATCTATGCGGTAAATGCAGTGACTGTCTCAACAGGACACTATACGTTGCTAATTGAACAAGGAGGAACGCGAGCGCGTTGGCAGAAAATATAAAATTCAAAGCATTCACAGCTGACTGTATAGGATGCCTATATCTATTTTCTGAAACGAGCGCATGCGCACACTCTTGTTTTATTCTTCCGTTCATTTATCTCTCTCGGTTCTTTTTTTTTTTTTGTGGGACGAATCATTGCACAAAGAGCAGAAAGAAAACGAGCCCAGCAACGTATATTGCATAGTGTTCTCTGTATATCTCTTCGGCCGAATTTTCGCGTCAGAAACTTTTCACAACAATGTTTCACTGTTGCATTAAAATTTGCGCCCAAATAAGCTTCAATAAAAAACGAAAAATGCAGATGGCGAGTGTTGAAGATGAACCAGCCGTGGGGCCCTTACCGACAGCACGCCAGGAACCCGCGGCGCGCCCGAGTACTGGATCACTGTCGCGAGCTCTGGCAGCCGGTCCTTCACTGCCAGGATCTTCTCCAGCTGCTCGTGGTCCCCCGCGACCGCGATGTTGGCCCGGCTGTCGCTCAGGCAGTGGTAGCACGCCTCGGGGGAGTTGGTGGCGTAGATGCCGCACGCCACCCCCCTGCATGTGCATTACGTTCCATTTAGATACATGCGTGGCGGATGCGATGTCGTAATTCAAAATGGCGGAAAGTCCTAGAAAACAAAATGGCGGAAAGTTCTAAAAAACAAAATGAAGGAATCCAAGATGGCTGAAGGTTCTAGGAAACAAAATGGTGGAAAGTTCTAGAAAACTAAATGAAGGAATCCAAGATGGCGGAAGGTTCTAGAAAAAAAATGGCGGAAAGTTCTAAAAAACAAAATGAAGGAATCCAAGATGGCTGAAGGTTCTAGGAAACAAAATAGCGGAAAGTTCTAGAAAACTAAATGAAGGAATCCAAGATGGCGGAAGGTTCGAGGAAACAAAATGGCGGAAAGTTCTAGAAAACTAAATTGCGGAATCCAAGATGGCGGTCGGTGTCATGGTATAAGTCCCAAGACGGCCGACGTGACGTCACAATCCAAGATGGTGGCAGGCACCACAGCATCACAGCCTGAAGCATGTTGTTGGACCTAATAAATTATAGAACTCGAGTCACCTAACATACCTGTATGTTTACATTATATTCAATTTCCTGTTTTAATGTAGCCACAACACATGTGCACCATATAATTTTACTTAGTCAGGGGAAATATTTCGGCAATTCAGATGTACATGTTAATAATCTCAGTCACAATAAATTTTAAGCAATGATAAAACAGTGCATTTTTTTTTTTCGGCTAGTGGGTTTTAGCCGCATCAAAAGTGAAGAAACAGTCCTCTTGCCTTTAAATACTTTCGCCCGTGAGGTGAGTGTTCTTTTTTGTTGGCTGCAGTTTTGGGTCAATCAGATTGGCCAGCAGCTCCGTCCACACACACATAAGCCCATCTCCGATAGACCAATTCTCCCAGCCAACCAGAAGGAAATATGCCTTTGATTGGCGGCTCACAGCTGCAGTCAATCAGGAAACACTCATACCTCAGGCGAAAGTATTTGAAGAAAAGAGGACCGCCAAGACTGTAACCCTGATGATGGCGACTGCAATGTGAACCGAAACGTTGGTGAACTCTTCGCTCTTGAAGCAACTAAAACCCGCAAGTCAAGAAACCTCTGTCACTGGGCGCGAAGTCTGAGATCATCAAGAATTATAAAACGAAATATAACACTATTTAAATGTTAAGAACATTTAATATATAACACTATTTATTTGATATGTACATGTAATATATGCACTAACTTTTATGTACATTTAATTGTTTGTAACAAATAGTTTAAAATTTTTAATTGAAGATTTATATAGCCTATGTATCTTGATTGTATTCAATATTAGGAAACCAGAGCTAGGTTGCGTACACAGTAAAAAAATTTGTGTAAATTTTCACATTCAGTGTAAGTGTATTTTACATTTTTGTAGTGTAATTAAGAAAAAAACACATACAGCTTGTGTACTTTTACACATTCCTTGTGCAAAACTACTACCATGTCCTATAAACTATAACTTAACACCATATGTAGGCTGATATTCTAAAAACCCATCATTGTTGTGAAAATACACAGTTGCCGTGTAAATTAACGCATCTCCTAATAGTTTTATAACCCACAATGTACTAGCAAAATGTCATTAACATATAAAGTAAAATAATGTGTTATGTTATGATAATAATGTACCAACGGTGTGTGTGTAATTATACACAAACAGTATGTATTTTTAAATACTTTTAGCAAGTGTAAATTTACTCACTTTTATACCCTGGGTGTCTATAAGAAAACATTCTTTGTGAAAAATTACCACAATATCGTATAGTTTTAAACCAAAAGTAGATTATTATCCTAAATACTCAACATTGATGTAAAAATACACAGTTTCCGTGTAAACGAAAAATTCTCTCGAAAGTCTTACGCCCATTACGGTAAAAAAAAAAAAAATAGATTTACATTTTAAAAGAGCCTGTTCGAACTCTGGTCCGCAACACCATGGTTTTCCGAAACCTTTCCATACAAATGCCAGGATGGTTCTTAATTGTGGGCTGTTTTTTATCCCCCAATATATTTGTATCTTCCAGTTTCTGTGCTAATACTCGCTGTTGACTGGCTCGTCTAGTGAAACTAGGAGCAAGGAGCCCATTTCCTCATTACTTAATGTACAATTTTTCAAACTAAACAATAAGAAAAAACAGCGAGCGAGTCACTCAGTACTCGCCAGAGACGTGTAACATGTAACCTTGGTAACAAATTCCTGTGTTCTCATGTTGCAAATACACTTATTATACGAAACTCGGACACCAAATTTAACGTAGAGACTTTAAAATAATGCCGAGCGTGATCAAATGGTGTAATCAATAACATTTCTGGACGTGAATGACTAGTAGTTTCCGAACCTACCGCTAGAATTCGTTGCCGCGACAGCTGCGTCGACTATTGCATCATTCGATTTGCAGAGAAAAGGTTAAACTATTTATTGAAACGGCTCCGATAAAAGCGAAAAAGACTTTTTAAAACCCTAAACCCCGGGTTTGGACCTGATTTTCTAAAAAGAATTTCACTAAAATGCTACCCATCTTGTTAAAATTCATTAAACCGTTAATACTATAAAATTTCTCCTTGGCTTTGTGAACTTTGGTTCGCGTCATCCGCCACAGATGACAGCACCTAATTACACATTTCCGTTCCGTGCTACTTCCCTTACATTCACGAAATTATTCCTACCAAATGCCTTGTACCGAGAGCTAAGATATTAAATATAAAAAATATATAAACAATAAGTACCTACTGCAAACGTAAACGTTACTGTAAACGTAAATTTGAAGAAAAGAATTGTATGTAACTTGTAACGATTGCAGTTTTTGTCCTTTCAGGGCAGATACAAGTATATTTCGGAACTCGACCGGGCCTCCTTTTGTACTTGGGTCTCGTGGACCCCCCTCCTCCTTTTTTCCCACCTTCGACGAAAGCCATGGCTGTAAACGAATAACTCCTCCAGCGATGACCGCAACAGTAATTTTTCCACAAAATAATATTTTTTACATATGAAATATTACCGAATCCCTTAAAAAAATTTTTTTTAACCTTTGATTTACCGTTCAGGTACCAGATCATTTAAATATTAAGTTTTACAGAGAATGATGAAATAACCTGTGGGGGTTAACGTAGTTTAAAACATGATCGGGATCCAATCAAGGAGATGCTTAATCTCTATTTGTCTGATGCACCACGCTGTGTGTCTGCCTTAAGGTAAAATGGTGCTGCCAAAATTGAGCTGCAACACGCTTTGTAACTTGAATGTATGAAACAACTGTTTAGAGCAGTGGTTCACAAACTTTTTCAGCTGGCGACCCACCTTCATTTATAGGAAAACCTCCACGGTCTATCGGTCCATGGTGGAGTAAAAAACCTTTATTTGTATCGTATCCTTTCCTTATGTGTATATAATTTACTATAAAATATTGCATATATAAATGTGTGTGTATTTGTGCTTTTTTTTTTAAGATACCGATTGATTATTAATAAACAATTTGTGTTCGGATTTGAAAATGGTTGACAAAATATAAGCACTTTGTAGCAAAAACAGTTATTTATTTAGCAATAGATATGTGTTTGCACACAATTCGATTTGTTTCGATTTTCTTATCTTTTCTGACGGTTTATTAGATTGTTTCTGATAGTTTTAGGATCGAGTCACGAACCACCAGTGGGTCGCGACCCACCGTTTGGGAACCGCTAGTTTAGAGGATAATCCCAAGGGCGTAGGAACCGGGGGGGGGGGGGGGACAGGGGGGACGTGTCCCCCTGGACTTTTTGGGTGGAGGGGACTGTCCCCCCCAACTTTCTAGACCGTGATATTTATATGTTATGATATTATTCTGCCCAACTTTATTTGTAATTTCTTCACTCTCAAATTATATCTTAACCCTTAGCCGGAGACGTGAAAATATTTGACATATCTGGTGACGTGGTGCCCCTCAGACCCCCAAAATGTTTTGTAGAAATTAACTGATTAGAAATTATTTTTGTTCCATGTAAAATTATTTAATGCATTTTTATACTTATTAATTTAATTAAAAAATAAATTAGTAAATAATTATTTACGAATTATAAAATACAATTTTTTCCATTGGTGCTTGCTCAAATAAATCTAAAAAATGCCTATTTGTAATAATTGCTTTTTTTTAAAAAAAAAAGCAGATGGTAGCCTAAAAGTTTTATTTGCTATTCAATATAGATATAGTGACCAAACAAAATATAGAAAACTTCTATGAATAATAAGACTTTTTCATAAAATCTACAAAAGATAAATTTTCCCAAAAAAAGAAATTACTTTTTTCCCCCAAAAATTGTTTCCTTGCATAACCAATGCTTAAACCACAACAAAATATATAATTTAGCTAACTAGAAAGCACATGCATACTTATATATTTTGAAAATGGCATTTTTACATAAAATCTGTTAAACATTGTTTGAAAAAATTAAATTTGTACGAAAAGTCACTGTTTGCTCTGTAATCATCACACATTGCTTTTCCACACACACTTTGATCACTTAAGTCACTAAAAATATCTTTCAACCACTTAGAAATAGTTTCGTCATAATCTAAATCGCCCACACTTACACATGTTCGTTTAGAAGCCATTTTATCACTTCTGAGATAGAAACATAACTGGTGACGTGGTGCCACTACGACCCCAAGTTATCTTTGCGACCTGATATCTAGCGCCAGACAGCGTAAACAAATCTGACACTGCAGGAGGAGACTATGTGATATCCAAGCGAAAGGTAGATGGTACCACAAGCAAGTGCCTTGAACTGCACATAGATGGCAGCAAGTTAAAGTTTTGCTGGGGTCACGGAGACCCCACGTCTCCGGATAAGGGTTAAGGAAACAATAATAATGTTAACATCGATGTATCCAATGGTTAGATACAAAAAACTGCTTTAAAAGCGCTATTTTGCACTTTTAAAATCAAAATTTTCCGGTGGAGGACCGCGTGGTTTTTTTTTTTTTATTTTGGACCGCCAGACCCCCCCGTCTTAATGGGTTTACATGACATCGAAATCATTATTTGTCCCCCCCCCCCCAACTTTATGAACTCAGCTACGCCAATGGATAATCCCCAGATGTGTACTCACCCGGCGTGTATGGCCGCCAGGTCCGAGATGAACCACTCGGGGGAGTTGAAGCCGAGTATGCACACTCCGTGCCAGCGCTTCAGCCCCAAGCTGAGGAACGCCTTGGCGCAAGTCCGCACGGCCTCTCTGTACTCACTGAAACAATAGTGACATTTACCTACGGGCGTGGTTCCCTTGAATGTTTTGCGTCTATTACGAGGCGTGTCGCGTGTCCAGGAAGAAAGTACCGTTTGATCATTAATGATAAAAAAAACTACAATCATAAAAGTACACAAAGACCATTTTAATTTTTCAGGCAAAAAAAAATTCATACATATACAGGGTGGCCATAAAGTCTTTGTACAATTTCAAAAAAAAAATCATAACACAAAAAGCATTGCAGTTAGAGATGTACTGTTTGTGGCACAGCTCACAGACAAGGCGTGGGTGTACATTTCTTGAAATTAGACGTAAAAATAATATACTTAAACTGTATGTATTATTTTTTGTTTGTTTTTATAGTTCTTATATATTTTTCCCTAAGTCTAATTCTTAGTACCTAGGGTTTAGGTACCAATATACATTACTCAAATTTGGTAATAGTAGGCTACTAGATGAACTGTCGGCGTGTAGAAGTGACAGGCAAATGGGGAAACAAGCATTCATATTTAATGTCTAAGTGATTTTAATGTGCAGTTCAAAATCCCAAGCCTTCCAGAAACATAACCGGCATTGGAGGTAAGGTCTGCCATCGGACATAGGAGTCAGCCTTAACACAACAGGCAGAGCACCCAAGGGGGGCTGACCACACGCCTGCGTGCTTTGGGCCATTTTGAATTAGTGGTTTGATAAATTAAAAGCCCTTGCTGCACTACGCAATGTAAAGGTCACTGTCAAAGTTTTCTCACCAGTTAGCAACGTCCGAACTGGGTTCTGCTCTTGGATTTTACGTTGCGTTCTGAGTGACAGACAAGCCTACCAACCGCAGCGCGTCTACGGAGGCATCTGTTGAAAATTCGTGATCGGCAATTTATATTTACGGTGCAAATTTGGATCATGTTCCCCAAGAGAAGAAATAAGAGGGTTTCTACTTATTGCACATTTATCATAAAATTTCTCAGCAGTTCTGATGTAATAATCCTTCAGGAGTTCGAGTTTAAGCTCTCTGTGAGTGGCCTTGACGGAGCAATACACAGGCACATCTGCCGCGATACTAATGCTCTTATTCTGAATTCCCTGCAACTTTATTACATGCATTTCGGCTGGTGTTGCCCACACTGACAACACATACCTTATTATTGGTTTTATTAGAGCGTTATAAATTACTATGCCGTTTTTAACAGAGCTACATAATCGTTTACTCATGAGCCTAGTGAAAGCTGCTTTTCTTTTCGCGTCTATGTGATTGCACCATAGTAGTTTTCTATCCATGTTCACGCCTAGATATTTAACAACACTTTTGTGAGGAATTTGTTCATTGAATAGTGTTAGTTGTGGCCTATTATCAATTTTTTTTTTTTTTTTTTTCCTAGCCTAAGTTAATTCTAAGTGTGTAGGGGAGGGTCCAGGTTAGGGGAGGACCTAAGTGTGTCTCAGGCCGAAGCCTATACACTCTACCATGCGGGTTTTTAACCATGCAGGACAAGGGCGCGTGCATCGTGTGCTATTGGGGTTTACTGGCCAGCCATGGCTGCAATTGGCGCCATGACTGACGCCCCATTGGTCGCCTAGCTTAAAAGCTAGCTAATGTGACCCAGGTAAAACCTGCATAGACACAGGGAAAACCCTGGGCCGGTTCATGCGGGGATCAATTAACATGCATTAAGCAAGCAGGTAACTACTGGACAAGAGGAAGAAGGGTCCAGGTAAGAAGAGTTGGAGGGGCTGAAAAATCAACCATGCTGGAGTTGGGTGCTTGGGCCTTGCGGCCCGCATTTAAAGGTTGGGAACTCCTGGGTTATTATTAACCAGGGGCGCAAGCACCCCCAGGGGCGGGCGACTTCACTCGTCAGCCCAGCCACAGCTGCCCAGGCAGCCACAGTTAAAACAGAAGTGGGCAGACGAGCCAGTAAACCGGCTCGAACTGCTGGCTCTCGGAGCGAAAGGCAGCCTGACATTGCGCCATCTTCATCTTCCTTCTTCCAGTCAACAGCCAACGACCTTTCAAACCAGGGTGGGGGTAAGTCGTTCAGGCGAATGAAGTATCTTGCGAGTCGGACCCTCTTGCCCCCCAAATTCCCGGGTCGGTTGAAGGTCGCGCCGCCCAGGCTACCACTGGCTCCAACAGGGCCCCAACTTGAAGGCGCCGCCATCTCTTCCTTCAGAATTCCGACGCTGTTCAGTTCCGTTGCGCGCGCGGCAGTCCACAGTTCCGCAAGTTCCAGCCCGCAGTTCGTCTACACTTCGCTACTAAGGCACATCGAGCTCCCCTGCGGTGCCTTCGCCGACGAAGCTGCTTTCTGCCGCGCGCCGAGCTACATTCAGGCTACCTTTCTCCCCGACAGCCGTGATAACGACTCCACAGGCCGGCCATTGGTCCGCGGACTGCTATTGGTTATTCACAGCCACCCCAGCGAGATTGCAACTCTCGGGCTGGGCTCCCGTATCCGCCACCCGCGGGACGCGGTCGGTAGCAGATGGCGCTGCTAGGCCGCCCCCAGCACGCACACAAAACCAACACGCACTGCCAGCCTTCGGTTACCCAATAGGTCGCAGGGAACTCCCAGCCAACAGCCCGCGAGAGAGATGCGCACGCCCCGAGAGACGACCACCGACCGGCCTATTATCGAGTGGAGAAAGATCACCGATAAATCCCGGATATATCCGAAGTACATCTCTTGCTCGTGAAACTTCGACGGTAAAAAAAAAATTATAAAAAAAAATTGCGACCTTTGTACAATTTCACGATTTTTGAGTATTTTAACATTCTCTGGCTTAACCCAACCACATTTTCGTTTTAATAACGATCACCTTAGCGTACGAAAACATAACTTCAAAAAAAATTTGCTAGAAGTTTACTCATGTAACGCACCTAACATACCCTACGTTTTTCTTTCACTACATTAAAAAAAAATGGTGGATGGCCGCAACGCGCGTTAGAAGAAAAACTTCACACTTCAACAATACACTTGAACAATAAAACAAAATATTGATTAATTAACTTGCACGATGAAAATAGTCAATAAAGTGCACAATGGAGGTTTACAGGTGTAACAAAAATGGCGGCGCAAATTCTGCAAAGAATCTTGCAGTTGTCTGACTATACTTTATTAGTTACAAGCTCAAGTACCCGGCGTTGTTTTACACAGATCGAAGAGGTCACATTTAAGGAGATGGGAATATTTTTTTCTTAATCAGAAGTAGACAGTATTTTTCCTTTGTTTTGAACTTCAAATGTGAAAAAATTTCATCCATAAGTACCAATAATCTGCTTTAAGGGGCGGGAAAGGTATATGAGGGAGATTTTTTTTAAAAATCTCATGTAGTCAGTGACCATATTGTTTTGAACGTCAACCGTACAAAATTTCATCACTCTCTGAGCAAAACTGTAGATTTGTGTAAGAAACAAACCCACAGGCAGGTAGCCATCGAGAGCCCTACTACAAGGAGTTGCAGTTTTGGTTTTTCGTTGCGTTCTGATGAGTCATGACCTGGACAGTAAAGACCGTCTGAGAAGAAGTTTCACTTGAAAAAATAGATCCGAAGATGCAGGAATGTGGATCATTCGGGCGCCCGACTCGCGGATCAGCCAGTGAGTGGTAGGTTCCTTCGCCTCGCCGGTGGGAGCACCCGAATCCTCACATCACTCAGAAAGACACAACTTAGAACAGTGAAAACTTATAATTCTTGTAAACATCCAATATAATCAGAACTGACATTAGTTAGAACGATGATAACTTAGAAACAAGAACCCCGAAACACAACTTATAACCGCCATAACTTAGAAACATGTTACTTAGGGCAGTATTCCAAGACGTTCAGGTGAAGTAGCGAATAAGCACTGCTTTTTTGGGATGCAACCGTAACCCAACTCGCAGGCCGTATTCCAGAACGTGTCCAAACCGAATCCCAGTATGGGAACAGAAAAGCAAAAATGCATTCTAGCGGAAGTTTGGCAACTATAGATACACTTGTTACGAAAAAAAAAATCCTGGAGATCGCAGCACCGTCGAATGGTGTTAATCTAAATTTCTCAAGTACTTTTGACGTTGCCATTATTTTTAAATATGACCATTAAAGTGTATAAAATGTATTCCAAAATAGTTTCGTTACCATACAGTTACATTCGGCACACCAATCAATTTTTTACGTTTTCCCAGATATTTACAAAAAGGCCCGGATCGGAAATGGATATGACACCAAAATCCGTGTCCCAAAAATGAGGAACTGGAATACTGTCATAGTACAGGAGCAGCATATTCAACACCTAAACCCTTATTTAACGCGGAACCGAAGCGCTTGGGAAGTGGCGAGAGGCATGGACGGCGACCTGAAGGTGAGCAGGGCCCAGTCGTCGCGCTCGGCCCAGGCGAGGGCGGGGGTGGCAGGCTGGCTGGTTGCCGCGCGGTCCAGCAGCCCCGGCACGGACACGGGCGTGAGGGATGCCTCGCCGCTTTCCCCCAGCCGCAGCCGCACCCTCCCGGCCGGCGAGCTCGTCCCGGCGCCGTCGGCGGGCACCACCTGGTCCGGCCCTGCCGCAGCCACAAGCAGCATCTCACAGCTTCTCACAGGTTCGCACAGCATCTCACAGCGTCTCACAGCTTCTCACAGGTTCGCACAGCATCTCACAGCGTCTCACAGCGTCTCACAGCTTCTCACAGCATCTCACAGAGTCTCACAGCTTCTCACAGGTTCGCACAGCATCTCACAGCGTCTCACAGCTTCTCACAGGTTCGCACAGCTTCTCACAGCATCTCACAGCTTCTCACAGCTTCTAACAGCATCTCAAAGCTTCTCACAGCTTCTCACAGCTTCTCACAGCGTCTCACAGCGTCTCACAGCGTCTCACAGCTTCTCACAACATCTCACAGCTTCTCACAGCATCGCACAGTGTTTCACAGCCTCTCACAGCATCTCACAGCTTCTCACAGCGTCTCACAGCGTCTCACAGCTTCTCACAGCATCTCACAGCTTCTCACAGGTTCGCACAGCATCTCACAGCGTCTCACAGCTTCTCACAGGTTCGCACAGCTTCTCACAGCATCTCACAGCTTCTCACAGCATCGCACAGTGTCTCACAGCCTCTCACAGCATCTCACAGCTTCTCACAGCTTCTAACAGCATCTCACAGCTTCTCACAACTTCTCACAGCGTCTCACAGCGTCTCACAGCGTCTCACAGCTTCTCACAACATCTCACAGCTTCTCACAGCATCGCACAGCCTCTCACAGCATCTCACAGATTCTCACAGCGTCTCACAGCGTCTCACAGCTTCTCACAGCATCTCACAGCTTCTCACAGCATCTCACAGCTTCTCACAGCATCTCACAGCTTCTCACAGCATCTCACAGCTTCTCACAGCATCTTGTATCATCTCACAGATTCTCACAGCTTCTCACAGTATCTCACAGCTTCTCAAAGCAACTCACAACATCTGACAGATTCTCGTAGCATCTCACAGCATCTCGCAGCATCTAACAAGCTTTATCTTGAATCAAGTTAGATCTGTTAGGCACGCATGGCAAGCATAATTAAAGCCAGTGTCAAGTTTGTCGCAAGCTCACATGCTATGTATACTGAATTTGATTACTTGACAAAGTAAAACATTGCAACATTGGAACATCAAAGCATGTAAGTACATATAATTAAATCAAAATATTAATAATGTATAAAAAGCAAACAAATCTACACACAAAAGAGATAGATCTTCCGAGACGTTATTTCGAAATACCTTCCAAATATTTCTCCGGGCACATTTCTGCTGTGGTCCTAGAGTTCCTTGGGACGCCAGGCTTATTTTTCACTACAAACTTTGGAAACATCATCTGAAACCATCGGGGATGAAACATATTCAGTGACCAGTACAAATCAGCGCACGTTAACATACGCAACGCCCTCAAATTTTTTGGCCAGTCATTCCAAAATACGTGACTTAATGCCTCCCCCCCCCCCCCCTTCTCCAAAATGAAAAAAAAGTGCACATCTTTGAGGAAACATCTAGATAGTAAAATACGTTGAATTACTAAGCTACGCTATTGAGAAGCAGGCAAGCGAAAACACACTTCTCCGATAGGGCGAGCATGACAATGAATCAGCCTAGCCAGGAGTGTGTTTGTGTTAGTGAGGCGGGATAGTAAGTGCGACTCTCGTTAATGCTTCTAGCGCGATATCTCCTTCCTCTAAGCGCTAGTGATCTTAACTGGCGCGCAGTATTCTCGTCTTGTATAGCGCAACTGTGAGGTATGAGCGGCGACCATAACATCAGATGGCGGAGAAAGTAAGATAAAGGTACATAGCAAGGCACTTGGGTGCTTTCAAGAATCGGATCTTTTTATGTCTGAAAATTATTTTGAAATCACGCCGTTTTAAAAATCTTTTCAGTCGCGTAAAAAAAAACAAAAAAAAAACAGTTTAATACGGAAACATAACTACCCATCCGCCCTCGTAAGCGGACACCACTCGGATATCTCGAGTAGTTTTCAAATCGCGTGGTTAATTCTGAAGATCTGCACGCAGTTTGTGTGTTTGTGTGCGTAGGTGTGTGTTGGTGTGTGTGTGTGAGTGTGTGTGTGTGTGTCTCCGTCCGGGTAGGTGGGCTTCTTAATGCTGCCGGCTGCAATCGTGGGAGAGGATACAATTAAATGCAATACTAAGCGGATCATTGGCGTAGCTGTGTTCATAAAGTTTGGGGGGGGGGGGGGACAAATAATGATTTTGATGTCATGTAAACCCATTCCCCTCTTACTAATACGGGGAGTCCGGGGGCCCTCCACCGGAAAATTTTGATTTTAAAAGTGAAAAATAGCGCTTTTTAAGCAGTTTTTGTATCTAACCATTGGATACATCGATGTTAAAATTATTATTGTTTCTTTAAGATAAAATTTGATGAGTGAAGAAATTACAAATAAAGTTGGGCAGAATAATATTATAAAGTAAAAATATAACGGTCTGGAAAGTTGGGGGGGGGGGGACAGTCCCCTACACCCAAAAATTTGGAGGGGGGGGACACGTCCCCCCTGTCCCCCCCGGTTCCTACGCCCTTGAAGCGAATCCTGACTGAGCCACTGAGAAAAGTGGCGGGGGAAAAAATTGTGCACGTGACCACCACATGCGTTAGAAGTGAAACTTCGCAGAGAGAGGGGTGGGAAACTTGCAGTGTACTACAGGGCCGTGGAGAGGGTGCGGAATCCCCGATGTCTGGGCACCGAGGGGATACTAGAGATTATTTTTAATGTTGGCTTTACTCTGATAGGACGCAATTTCAAGTCTTTTGTTCATAAATGACCAAAGGAAACCTTACAAGTTATGCGATGCGCGCACATATCACGCTTACAGTTATTACTATGGTAACGCTAACGTGTTGTGTTGTACATTAAATAATAATGATTGGGGAAAAACAAATTATTTGCCGCCGGGACTTTGGGTACTCTAGAGTCTATACGGCCTGTGGGTTCACATATATTTGAATCACGTGTACAAGTAGTGTGTAAGTACACAAGTGCGCAGGCGAGTGCACACGTATGCGAGTGCATAAGAACGTGTGCAAGTAGCCGAGTGCGGGAATATACGAGAGAGCAAATATGGAAGTACATAAGTGTGCGGGTGCGCAGCCAAGTAGGTACACAAGTGCGCAAGTATGCGAGTGTGCCAGAACGAATGTGTTACATAATGCAAACATTTGAGGGTGCTGCTGCTGCCATATAAATTATGCTTTGGCAAGTAATTTTATAGCTTGACTGTTAGTGTTGCATTCTTCGTTACTACAAGAACGTCACGGCTCGACTTACACCGCCACTTGTAAAGAAGTTTCGCTTCAGAAATGAACTCCGTGTACGACTTAAGAAAAATAATGAATACAGCGTGTCGAACACTTGGATAATATCAATACTCAAGAGGTTTGGGGGACTAGGGATGGTGAATACACTGTCGCGGCGATTTTGTCGAGTAACTGTAAGTCGCGACGTCGTGGAAGTAATTTATTTTTTCAAACCTAACTAAGAGTAAGTGTATTTGTTTGGGAGTCATCTGTGTTAGGGAAGACTCTAGGTGCGCCCTAGGCCAAAGCCTTTACGCCTAATCGTGCTGGGTGTCAGCCATGCGGAAAGGTTAGCATGCACGGTGTGCTTTGTTTGGGGATTGGCCTGCCACGGCAGCAATATGCCACGTCCACTCGCTCGCCGGGAGCACGGAAAGCCACCGTCTATTGAGCAGCGCATTTTCAGCGACACGCGACATGCGACACACTAGGCGCTGTTCGTCCAGCGACAAACGAAAACTTAACTTGCGCGACGTGCGACGCCAGAGTGGCCAGTAACTCCGTAAGAAATGTCTTGTGAATTTCAACTAAATGTTATCGTCTTTCGCGAAATGATGAACAAAACGAGACACCGCACCGTACGTATTCCGTGTGTTGGGCATTATTTTTGTGTAAACATATCAGTTCTCGGTAAACAGCATTTGGTAGGAGTAATTTCGTGAATGGAACATAAATGTGTAACCACGGTCTCGAAGTCGTACAGATGGCGGACCTACGTGTAGAAACATAAATCCGCATATAGTCACTTTCGTAAACATTAGGGGGCACAAGGGTGGGGCTGGGTGGACCCCTGGGTCCAGTGTCCCAGCCCCGCCCTGTTTATTTTTAAATGTTTAACTATTATAAGTTTTTGTACAATCTGGAAAAAACATATTGAATAATTTTATAAATAAAGCTTAGTCTGGACTTAGCCTATAAAATAGTAACCATAATTATACCCCGATTTTCAGGTTAAATAACATTCTTAAAAACAGTGTAGGTAAGAAATAACCTTGCAATTTCAACGTAGCACATGACTGTAAAATTGCCGCCCTCCCCTTCCGTCCCCTATCCTGGGTACAGGGCCCGTAATCGAATATGGGGGCCATGGGACATACCAAACATATTGGTGCGGTAGCACAGTGATAGAGCGAGCGCCTGCTGAAAGACACATTTTCAAACGTGGTTTAAACCTCATCACTAGAATTTTTATTTATTTTTTCCAATAAAATAAAAATATTATGATATAATAATGTTAAATAAGCTCAATAAATATAAAGTTGGTTTGTAGGAAGTATTTGCAGGAGGATTTCCGTCATTTAAGCAAAAAAAATACATATGCTTAAGTGTTATATAATATGTATTTTAAAATGTTTCAGATTAATATTTTAGTAATGCCACATAAGCGTAACTTCTAACGTGTGCGGAAACTTTATAGTATTACCTAAGTGTTTAGTGAATCTACTAAAGATGACGGTAAGCAACTGATCATAGATTGAATTATATGCATAAAGATTTACGCAATCATTGTGTCTTTTCCAAGTTTTCGAATTCAACCGCTGAGGTAATGTAAAGAGGATAAGTTTGGATATATAATAATAAATCATATATTAATTTAAGGATAATCAAGAGAGAAACAATATTGTATATTGAAAAAAAAATTAAACATAAAAATTAATTTGTGAAAAAGAGCACTATATTTGGATACATTAATGAGAATATTTTGCAACGAATCTTAAATATAAGCCGTTAATGAATACTTCAGCTAGTTTTAAATCATGCATAGGTTTGAAATGATATTATTTGTGGTTTCCAGGAACCTACGAAGTACTGACAATTTTGGCTTGGAAGACCAGGCAACAAATTATTTTTAGGTTCAGTCGTACGTATATAAATTAATTAATATATACATTTTAGTCACTCACCTAACACATTTCCTTCATACATAAATATGCCGCACCTAGCTCTACAAAAAATAATATTACGTTTTTCAGAATTTTTATTTCGATGACAATGATGTCTGTTTATCTTCTGAAATAAGCTCAGGGAAACATTCGCTTATGAAAGTCCCGTCTAACTAATTATCTGCCACGTTGTTGAAGTTCTCCTTTGATAAACGACTGGATTAACCACTCTGAAACGTGTTCGGTTATCACTGAAAAACCACAAAAAACTGTGTCACTTTCATTAACACGTATGTGTTTACTTTCTTCGATAGACGTCCCTGCAATTGAGGCAATTTGGATGACGAAGAAAATTTTCAACTATCTAGTAAAATGTCACTAAGCTAGAACATTTTTAAAAATAAATACTGTTTTCAGGAAATTATAAGTTGGAAAATGAAAAAAAAAAAAACTAGATTATAAAACATTCATAAAAATTAACGTACAAAGCCTGCAGTTAAGTTAGTTTTCGTTTACCATTAAATGAGTGCTAATGTTTTCAGTTTCGTGGCATTGTAGCTGCATACAATAGAAGTGGAGATGTGTTTTTTTTGCAACCTACATAAAATGGATTAGAGAACTGAAAGTTTCTAAATTTAATCTAATGGTATTAACTGGCTAAATGTGAACATCATTAAAATTCGACTTGTTGAATTTCATGTTAGGTTATTTCGGTATCAAAGTTAGTACTATGTAGCCTAAATGGGGCTCCGGGGACAAGCTTCAGGCTGTGGAGCCGTGGAGCCGCCCACCATCTTGGATTATGACGTCACAATGGCCATCTTGGATGGCCGTGACCTTGATCTTTGACCTTGACCCCGGCGGCCATTTTGGATCCGCCATTATGGATCCGCCATCTCGGATGACGTCATTTTGTTTTCTCGAACATTCTAGCATTTTTTTTCCCGCCATTTTGAATTATGACATCACCATTGCAATTTCCTTTATGGCCGCCATTTTTAAAATCTTTATTTATTACCCGATTTTAATGAAAACAATTTTAAAATTTATAAAAAATTCAATTAATAAAATTCTAATAAAAAGATATTTTAAAAACATAAATTTAAGACTTGGAACTCGGAGTCCTTGGTTCGAACCCGGTGAGGGAAAAAAATAAAAATGGCAACCGATCCTTCCCTCATGGTGGTTCCAGGCAGACTGACCCCACCACTTTTTTCATAGCATATATATCATCAGATAGTATGACACCATGTCCGCCATCTTGAAAATCCGTAATTTTAATGCTATATATTCGGTAAAAATTCCAAAATTCATTAAATAAATTTTAATCAATATTCTGATTGATTCGATCGATTCCTGTCCTTCGTTCGATCCCTGGATAATGCAGAAAATTGTAATTTTATGTAAAAAATAATAATTTCAATAAATCATGATCAAAATTCTTAAAGAGGCTTAAAATCCTATACTACCAGTCTCCAGTAAGCCGTTAGGTCCACCATCTTGGAAATTTGTATTTATTGACACATAAATTTATAAAAAAAAATTAAATTCATAAAAAAATCAATCATTAATCTACCTATTGAATCGATACATGGTCAATAAACAAAATGAAGTAATTTCAGGTAAAGGTTACAGGTTTGAGAAAATAAAAACACCACGAGTTCTTTTAAAAAACAAAAAAAATTCATAAATTATACACTACTACAAGAACAAAAAAAAAACAATCAAATTACTAAAGTCTTGAGCATTTCTCGATTTCTGCCTCTACCACCCACGAATTAAAGCGAGGTGGAAAGCCCCACCACTTAACGTAGGATCGTCCATTTCTTCGTTTTATAATCTTCTCCACCAAGTACGTATCGGGATACAACGTAGGCTGAATCTCTTCGGCATAGAAGGAGCCACGGACAGGTTTGTGGTCCAAATCTTCGAGGTAGTAGGCCCTAGGCTCTGATTCACGTACATGTGTCACACGGAAAAGTTCGGGACTCCAGTTCACAGTGAAAACTTTCTCGAAGATACCTTTCTGCTTGGAGATTCGCACAATGTCGCCGACGTTAGATTTAAGCTTTCGTGGATCTTTCTTCTTCGTGTTGGAAAACACTGTTCGAAGTAAGCGATTGTCCTTTATGTCCTTTGGCTTCATTTTCGTGGTAGAATGCACTGTGAAATTATACTCGCTTATTAGTTTCAGCAAGACGTCAAGCCACTTGTAATTTCCGTTAGCCGTGAACTGTTGCCACATCTTGGAACGCAAAGTTCTGTTAAACCTTTCGACAACGGAGGCTTTGACATTACTAAATGTAGAATAGTGTTTGATATCATACTTCTTCATCAAAGCCTTGAAGGTTGCATAGAAGAATTCTATCCCGAGGTCCATTTGCAGGTGCGACGGTACACGACCACCCCGCAAAATATTGTCCATGGCCTTGGCTACTTCAGTTGCAGTCTTTGATTTTACAGGTCTAGCCCAAGCGAACTTGCTATAACCATCGATGACTGTCAACATGTACTTGACACCTTTATTCAATCGGGAATACGGTATCACCTCAACAAGGTCCGCCTGGAATAAATCATCAATTCCACGAACTATAAACTTGCGACGAAGGTATTTTCGTCTAGCAGGAGCATTGAAGTTCGCGAGCGATTCCGATTCGACTCATTGTATGTAGCCTGCTTCCCTCAGTTCTTCAAGTATTGAGAATATTCCGTTGATGTGTGAATAGTTTCCTACACTAAGCGAAGCATGTAGAATTCTAAGGCGATCAACTAATTCATTGGGGTCGTCCAAATATACATAGTCAAATTTCTGACCACTTTCTAGCTTTTTTAAACCTTCACCATGTATTGTTAGTTCACTAAAGAGATCAGCGAGAATGTCGATTTTTTCATGATCTTCGTCTTTATATACGCCACTATCTGGATCGTTATCACAAAAATGTGCATTGGTTAGCTCTAGCAGTTTTTTGTACTCTTGTAAGTTTTTGTGAGAATATCCTTTAGGCTCCCTGCGAAACAGCAATTCGTACAGACCCGGAGTCCCGTGCGTTTTGAACGCTTCTACGTGCACTATATTCCTGGTAGAAAGTCTATTTCTTTAGCACCGAGGAACCACTTATTATGTTTTCTGTACACTCCATAGGTCGCGTCATTATTCCGACTTGTAAACGATATCAGGTATGGTCGGACCATTGCATTAACTTGGTGTCCCTTTTTCGATATTTTTTTCTTGCGCGTGGACTCTGTACTCGTTAAGTCCTCTTCTTCTCGATTTGGTTCATACTTTCTCTTCTTTACAGTTGGAATTTCATCTTCAACTTCTTTCTTCACATTGATGGCTGGTTCTTCCTTATTTTTAAGTTCGTCGAGGCGACTAGTGATTGGTTTAAATATCTCTTCATTTTCCATCTCACGTGCAAGTCTGATTCGCCTAGCAAGTAGATATTTTTCACGAACAGACTGTATAGCTCGATGAAGGTCACTGGCCAGGTCTGACCTTGTACTGGCTGAAAACATATTGCAAGACCTCCTTTTATACTTTTTTATTCGTTCGCAGAAACTTCTTTCTTGTGTTTGGCTAGATCTGAATTTGTTGACAAGTGAGTTAGTGAGGTTTTCAGACTACTTTGAAAAGTCCTCAAATCGTCACGTCTGTGTGCATTCGATACTTCGATCATGTCGCGAATTCGAGAATCCAAGGCTTCCACGCGCTGGTCGATTGCAACGAGATACTTAGTAATTGATTTTTCACACTTTCTACTTTTTGAGCCAGTAGCGAAATGTATTTGCGGATAACGTCGTCATGAGACTTGAGAGCAGTACGCAAGTCTCGACTGCTACGACCGAATTTCGAAATGCTATGATTCATGTTTTTTCGATAAACTGATCGAAACCTTATCTGCAACTACCCTTATATAGAGGCCAGTCTTTGACTATAACTAGGAATCCGTGTTATTTTTTCCAACACAAGGAGCACATGTTTTTGAATTCCTGGAATTTCATGTCGATGTTTACGTGATCGTCATAAGCGTGACGTAAATTAAGTTCGTCCATGCGAAAAAGTACTATGACATTTGCGTTGTCTCGTAGGAGATGTTTTGGAATACGACTGTACGTCTGACACAGGTAAACGCAGTCTACTTTAGCGTGTCTGCCCATGGAAAAGTACTCTTGTATTATGCCTTGCTTCTCACACATTACATCGTCGAAAACAAACACGGAATTGGCTTTCGTTTCGCAGACAAACTTGTGAAAATTCTGACATAAATACTGTTTCGTTTTCGATAATAATTCAGTTACGACCGAGCATTGCTAGCGACAAGATGTACTGCAACCTGCAAGGTTTCCAGAGCCAAAATGGATTCGTGCTCAAGGAAATTAGCGTCACCTCCGGAGACAAGATTCGAACCCGCACGTTCCGACCTCCGTATTTCTGTAAATTATTAGACGAAAAAAGTAAACGCACGAATGAATGACTACGTAAATACTACCATGGCCTGGAGTGGGATTAAGGTAAAATTCTGTACCAACAAGTGAAAAACACTATTGAAGATTTATTATTTCAAAACGAAATAATTTACGTTGCTGGACCTGAGCAGAAGAAATGGCTGAGCAAGTTGTGTGATGCGTCAGTTGAAATTGTAGACCTACAGACCGACTATGGCTGTCCTTCCCTGCACAAGTTTAGTGCAATATATGATGTGCAGCCACGTGACAAGTTTGAACGAGTATGTGCCGGTGCAAACTCGCAGTTAATGCAGAAATGGCACACACAGTGTTAGTAGGAGCCTGCATGTATAAAAGGCGTACATCCGTTCGTGCCTTCAGTTGACGTTCGACCTGCAAGAAGATGTTTACGTTTCATCCTGCTAACGTGTACGTGAGCGTAAGACCTAGCTTCAGCAGTGTCGAGTACAGCTACTGGGATGCCGGGTATCTACGTACTTATAAAGTAACCTGTAATGGAGGCGCTCAGCATTGGTGGTTTGCGCACTTTCCCGTGTCCTACGAACCGACTCAGCAGCTATTAGATTGTTGCGAACTTGGAAACTGCGCCGTCTATCACATGAGACCACACACAATCCTTCCTGCTAGCATCGGTGAGGTAGTCGCCTTGTCTGCACGAGCGTGTTGCAGCCTGTTGCGACCTGTGATGCTTCTACGCAGACGTCCAAACGTCGTGCGTCTCGTCGTTGAAGTTCAGGCAGTTAATCTGTCCCAACTAGAACTGAACCAAAGCCCAGGCGCAGACGTGGTCACAGACGTCATCGACCATGCCTCACCGGAGGTGTCGTCGGCGCAGAAGATGACCAGCTGGAAACCTGTGTTCCTGATCCCGTGACCTGCGAACCTGTTGGAACCGGAGTCAACGAACCAGTTGGAACCGGAGTCGACGAGGCAGTTCGTGCGGCATTAAAGACTTTGCTTGCGAAAATGCTTAATTCCTTAACTTAATATGCATTTGTGTAATTTTTCTAAATAAATGTGTAAAACCTGAACTTGTGTTTTTTTGCTATAATTTTAGAGTAACTAATAAAAATTATTATTAAATACAGTCAATATTTTGACTCAGTAGTATACCATTAGGCCTCGAGTATATAAGCGAGGTTCAGACGACTGGACCCTCAGTTCACCTCTGGCCGCATTTCGGATCGGCTCTCTTCAGTAAGTTTCAAGAGATTTAGTTACTGCTCCAATGTCGACCGGGATAGACTGTTTACCGTCAGCAGCGGGGACCTCGATGACAGCAACGTTGATGGAGTCAGAGATCCTGATACCGGTTGCAGAGAATACATCGATATGTACTGTTCCAGCATCAGCTGAAGTTTCAACATCAGCATTACATACTTCAATGAATGAAGGGCGTACATCGCGTCAGTGTAAATACTGTGGTGCATCATTTACTAAGCCTACATAGCGCGCAGACATGAAAGAAGCGGTTGTCCGAATATTGCTCAAAGAATACTGTTTCAGTGTATAAAATGTAATAAACTAATTTCACGGCTCGATAACGTAAATCGACATTATAAAAAATGCTCCGAGAAAGTTAAGTGCAAGTACAATGAACATGGTTATTGTTTTGACTCATGTGTTGTACCAGATAATGAGAATATATAAGCGAGACCCTGTCGATGAGAACTTCAGTCCGCCTCTGACCGCGTTGTCGTGCGGATCGGATAGTCAGACTTGTATAACATAATATACCAATATTTAGCTATTCTTGAGAACTCGATGGCATCATTACCACTATCAACACCGACTTGGATCGAAGGTCTACCATCATCAGTGCAGAGCCCGATGACAAAGTCGTCTACAGCTACACCTACTCTCTCAGTACAGCAGGAGATTTCGACGCGTGCAACATCTTCCGCAGAGCAGACCTCGAAGGCTTCAGAATTGAACATTTCGGCGGTGTTACAATGGTTGTCAACAGTGCCAGTGACATTGATGAAATGAAGGAAGGAGCATCCAGCGGTGTTCCTTCACCCAACTGTACGTACTGTGAGAAGATCAAAAACTTGAAATTACGAGATTATGTAATACACAATAGTAGTAGGTAATAACTCTGAACGAATTAAATATCAGTGCAACAGGTGTTTAAGCAAGTTTATATACTATGGAAGATTAAAACGACACCTCAGGAATTGTGATGGACTGGCTGTACATTCATCAGAATCAAGCTGTATATTTTGTAACAAAACATTAGCAAATATTCAAAGTGCAAAACAGCATGAAATATATAACTGTCCTTTTAATGAAATCGATAATTCTTCTCTGTGTGAAAAATGTTGACTACCAATTTGTCGACCTGATAAACTGAAAAGACATTTAAAGTCATGTAAAGGACTTAGTCCGTACAATAAGAAGGCTGTTTATATCGAGAAATGCTCAAGACTTTAGTAATTTGATTGTTTTTTTTTTGTTCTTGTAGTAGTGTATAATTTATGATTTTTTTTTGTTTTTTAAAAGAACTTGCGGTGTTTTTATTTTCTCAAACCTGTAACCTTTACCTGAAATTACTTCATTTTGTTTATTGACCATGTATCGATTCAATAGGTAGATTAATGATTGATATTTTTTATGAATCTAATAATTTTTTTTATAAATTTATGTGTCAATAAATACAAATTTACAAAATGGTGGATCTAACGGCTTACTGGAGGCTGGTAGTATAGGATTTTAAGCCTCTTTAAGAATTTTGAACATGATTTATTGAAATTATTATTTTTTACATAAATTTACAATTTTCTGCATCATCCAGGGATTGAACGAAAGACAGGAATCGATCGAATCAATCAGAATATTGATTAAAATTTATTTAATGAATTTTGGAATTTTTTCCGAATCTATAGCATTACAATTACGGATTTTCAAGATGGCGGACATGATGTCATACTACCTGATATATATGCTATGAAAAAAGTGGTGGGGGTCAGTCTGCCTGGAACCACCATGAGGGAAGGATCGGTCGCCATTTTTATTTTTTTCCCCTCACCGGGTTCGAACCGAGGACTCCAAGCTCCATGTCGTAAATGTATGTTTTTAAAATATTTTTTATTAAAATTTTATTTATTGTATTTTTTTATAAATTTTAAAATTGTTTTCATTAAAATCGGGTAATAAATAAATATTTTAAAGATGGCGGCCGTAATAGAAATTGCAACGGTGACGTCATAATTCAAAATGGCAGAAAACAAAATGCCAGAATGTTCGAGATAACAAAATGACTTCATCCAATATGGCGGATCCAAAATGGCCGCAGGGGTCAAGGCCAAAGGTCAAGGTCACGGTCATCCAAGATGGCCACCGTGACGTCACAATCCAAGATGGCGGGTGGCTCCACGGCTCCACAGCCTGAAGCCTGTCCCCGGAGCCCCATTTACATACTACTAAAGTTATCAAGGATATCGCAGGTACCGACTTTGATGCTCTTCAATTTGAATTATACTGTATGTCAGGATCGAACCCTCGAGCCTCTTCATGTGACCAGCGCTGGACTGCATAGACCGACCCAGCTTCCAGTTTTAGATGACAAGACGGGGGAGTAGGGGAGTGGGCAGAACGGGGAGGAATGACCGTAGATTTTTGAATGGTAGGTATGGAATTCCTCCCAGTTAAATGGGGAATCAGAAATTTTGAAAAATACTATCCCCTTAGGCCATTTGACGCAACATTGTCGCCTTGAAATGTAATTTTTACATGCTTTATATTAGCTTCACCTGTATGTTTGTCTGTCCGTCTGTAACTCTTTCGACTAAGAGTGAGTGGCTGATCACTGTTAAATGTCCCACCTATTTCATTACGTTCGTTAGCCGAGTGGTCTAAGGCGCGCGAAATCTGTGACGTCAGCTCTCGGATTCAGCGATCGTGGGTTCTACTCCCGGCCACGCCGAAATTTATAATTGTTTTTTTTCCCGGTTAATTCTAAGATTATATCCATACATCTAACTGTAAATGATTCGGAGAGACTTTACCATTTCTTTGTGACGTTGCAACTCCAAATAGTTATCTCAGATGGTAATAGGTAGTGTCGGTAACTCATTTCCCTATGATAATTATACATAAATATAGTTTAAAAAACTAAAAAAACATGCTTTTAAAGAATATCAAACTAATAGTTAAAAATAAATATATTTTAAAAAACTAAAGAAACATGCTTTTAAAGATTATCAAACTAAAAAGTTAAAAATAATTTTAAAATTTAATTTATGACAATAGTATATAAGCAATACTAGTATAAATGAGAAAAAAGCATGGGGCGCTTAATATACAAAAAATATGGCACAAAGCGCCTCAAGCTTTTTTCTCGTTTATACTAGTATTGCTTATATACTATTGTCAAATTAAATTTTAAAATTATTTTTTACTTTTTAGTTTGATAATCTTTAAAAGCATGTTTCTTTAGTTTTTTAAACTATATTTATTTTTAACTTTTTAGTTTGATATTCTTTAAAAGCATGTTTTTTCAGTTTTTTAAACTATATTTATTTTAATTGAAACGTCTTTTCTGAGGGGGCTACAATTTTCAAGCATTGCGAAAATCCCGATCGCATGAGGGAAATAGTTAGTGCGTGGTGGGGGAACCGGCAGAGGAGGAGAGTGCGTCAGTGGCGACACCACTCCAACGCATGCACTAACGGTCGAATGGGAAGACTGCAAGGTGTAGAGGGATAGGTATGTAACGTAGCAAGCTATATGCTAGTTGTAACGGCCGGAAGGGAAGAAAGCAGGGGAGAGGTAGAAATAACGCAGCAGTGATGCTACGGAATCCTCGTAACGCTGCTTGTGTTTATCTATTCCTAAATTTTCGTAACGGCTAACGATTGACGTAACAGTATTTCTTTTATTTAATTTAAAGTATCTAAGTAGTATGTAAGTGGCGGTACTGGGACTGGTTTCTGTTTGTGGATTGTAAATGGGGTCAATGACTTTGAACTCTGATGTCAGGGCGGCCATCTTAAAATATCTTGAAAATTTAACAGAAATTGCCAAAAAAATTCTCAAAATTTATCAAAAATTTGCCAAAATTCGTCAAAATTTCATGTTTAAGGTTTAAAAAAATCCGCCAAAAATATTGTTAAAATGTATAATCAGAAAAATTATACAATTGACCTATTTCAAGGAAAAAATTTCCGTTTTGAAGAAAAAACTCAAAACTCCAAGAAAATTCAAAAATTCGAAATGTACACATTGAGGCCTCAATTCCCCATAGGCAAGCCTCCAATAAGCCTCTGGAGGGGAGATTTGACCTTGAACTTGACTGCGGCCATCACGGTTGCACTTTTCGTTACGCCCACCATCTTGGATTCTAGAACATTAGACATACTGGAAGCGCTGGAGGATGATCACCATACTACTTCCACCTACCACCCAAGGGCGAACCCAACAGAGTGCCGCAACCAGGATATCAAAGTCCAGCTGAGGTCCATCTGGGGAACGGTCATACAAAATGGGACATGCACCTCCCAAAACTTCTCCACCATACTGTCTCCGGTGCAGCCGGAATATTGTCACTGGCCACTCCCCTGCGGAGTTACGCCATGGCCATGACCTCACTCTCTCAGAACTCTTAGTCGCGGACATGGCGCGAGTTTGCCCGCCGAAACCAAAGCCAGTTCGTCACCACGACCACCCCACACACCACCGATCCACCCCCCCCCCCCCAACAGGAGCCGGGACAACAGGTCTTTGTCAGATGTCAACACCAGTCTGATCACATGTCACATGCAACACCAGTATGTATGACGTCAGATGCCCATCAGTAGTATGTTTTGGTATGTCCGGGGACAGGGTTCAGGGTGAGGTGCTGAGGTGCCGACCGCCATCTTGGATTGTGACATCACGGCTGCCATCTTGGATGACCTATACCTTGAACTTTGGTCTTGACCTTGACCTTTACCTTCAAAATTAGCCAAAATTTAACCAAAAATCGCCAAAATCAGCAAAATTTACATTTTTTGGAAAAAGAAAACCGCCAAAAATTTTCGAAAAATTCCACAATTCGAAAATTAGGATTTCTAAAACCTCAAGAAAAATTTTGCCTTATAAAAAAACCAAATTCCTAAAAACAGCTTAAGCAATCATGTCTAAAGCCTCCGATAAGCCATTCCTAGGAATTATGATGCTATGACCGCCATTTTGAATTATTATATCACCGTTGCAATTTTCGTTATGGCCGCCATCTTGAAAATCTATTGTTTTTAATTTAAGAAAATCGAGAAAATTTTTAATAATTATAAAAAAAATTAATCAATCGAATTGAATAATAAAAATTTAATAAAAAATTATTTAAAAAAATTAAATGTACACTTACGCCATGGAGCTCGGCCAGGTAAAAAATTTAAAAAAAGATTATTGCTTGGACTAGAACTCTATCTTTGCTCAACAATGAGATGTTCACAAGCTAGCAGAATCTGCTTTTGTATTTTTTGTATTTTTTTGTTTTTATTTTAATTTTTTTAAATTTATTTTTACTTTTTTTTTTTTTGTAATTTTATGATATCTAAGAAAACGTGTGGTGGTTTTCTCCGTGTGCTCCCAATTGTTCTTGTCATTATGATGGATTCTCCGTGTGCTCCCGATTATTCTTGTCAATATTTTGATGTTTTTTTCCGTGTGCTTGCGATTATTCCTGTGGTTTCTCCAAGTGCTTCTGGTTATTTCTGAGAAACCGATCTCTCCATGAAGGAGTTTTACTCTTAATGAGAAATGTCATTTTATTCAAGGTTACATTTAATTAGTGGATTTCTGCTACTAAATCAACACTTGCAATATTTTTATAAGTGGAATTAAAAAAATATATCATTACTCAGTCAAATAATAATAAGCTCTGAGAAATCTGAGAAACACTAACATGAAGGACGAACTTCCTTCTCCTTGGAGTCTAGCGAAGCCATCCTTCTTTTGCGATCGTTAGTGAGCATCCCGCATACCGCATAAAAGAAAAAAAATATATTATTTACCTGCAAGCAACACGTGGCATCATCTGTTGTTGAAAAGCAGAACTACTTACAAGTACCTTTGAATTAGATAACTTAACTCTCGCTGACTAAATATTAAAAAAAAATTTTTAAGTAATGGTTTCAATTTAAAACTTTTAGTTTGCATCTGCCATTAGTCGCAGAAGCTAACATGTACCCTGGTCCTGTATCAAAACAACACTGTAGATACTGCAGGAAAGTGTTTACCTTGAGAAAGAATGCTTAATTATATGAGAGAAGCGAGTGTATTTTGGGTCCTTGTCAAAAACCATTTAATTGCAGCCAGTGTCAGAAATCCTTTGGTAGAAGATATTACTTGAATAGACATTGCAAAACCTGTACAACTAAGGTGAATAAAGATAACGAAGACTGGGCTACAACATCGCGAAGAGGAACGAAGGCGAAATATTAGACGACAATAATGATTACGAAGAATTAAAAAAAGCTAATGCTAAAAATACTGATCTAGATCACGATAATATTTAAAACAAACGAAGAAAGTAGCAACCTCATTAGAAATGAAAAGATATTTACACCAATATCTAGTCGTCTCCATGAAAATGTGAAAGATGGCGAACCACCTGAAGCTGACAAGGCTGAAGACTGTGATGAATCATCTGAAGCTGACATGATTGAAGACTGTGGTGACACATCTGAGGCTGACATGATCGATGACTGTGCTGACAAATCTAAGGCTGACTTTATTGAAAACTGTGCTGAAGCACCTAAAGCAGGCAAGATCGAAGACTGTGATGGCGGCCCGAGACCAAAACGATGGAAACGACGTAATAAAATAAATTATCCTGATCAAGTTTGTGATGCTGACATGATTGAAGACTGTGGTGACACATCAGAAGCTGGCATGAACGAAGACTGTGCTGACACATCTAAGGCTGACATGATTGAGTACTGTGCTGAAGCACCAAAAGCATGCAAGAGTGAAGACTGTGATGGTGGTTTGAGACCAAAACGATGGAAACGTCGTAATAAAATAAATTATCCTGATCAAGCTTGTGATAATCACTGGCTCGATGACGAAAGTGACCTTGTGGTTGGTGTTAAAACGGAAGACACCATAGATAATAATATTTATTATAAACATGCAAGAAAGATAAACGTAGCAGAAGAGATTGATTATACCTCATGGGAAGATCCTAAAATATTGGTTGGCAGGCTAAGACTTATACATGGTTCGCTTTGTGCAGGAAACTATTCGAGCATCAATGAAATATCCTTCATACTCAAAGAACTGAGGGAAGCTGGCTGCTACATACAATAATGGCTTAAATTAAATGCATGTGTATAAACTTGAAGAAAAATTAATATTTTTTTCAAAATGGATTCTATCATTTCTCGAAATCTGATTTCTAAATAAAACTTATAACTTAAAGGTGTAAAAATCGTCACCACTGACAGCCAAAATGTATACTTACTAATAAAGTGATGCAAGTAATCATGTCAAGTTCGATTTAAAAAAAGTAATTGCAATCAGTTGGAGCCAAATGAAGATGGTGCAGATGGAGCACTTGGAACAATTGGAACTTTGGAGCTCTTTGAGCAATTGAAGCTTTGGAGCCAAAAGACTGTTGGAGGCATAGACTGATGGAGCCAATGACTATTAAACGTTGGAGCTTTGGAGCTTTGAAGCATTTGGAGCTTTAGAGCTGTTGGAGCTTTGGAGCTGTTGGATCTTTTGACGCATTTGGAGCTGTTGGAGCTGTTGGCGCTTTGGAGCTGTTGGAGCTTTGGCGCTGTTTGAGCTTTGGAGTTGTTGGAGCTTTGGAGCATTTGGAGCTGTTGGAGCTTTGGGCACATTTGGAGCTGTTGGAGCTGTTGGAGCTGTTGGAGCTTTGGTGCTGTTTGAGCTTTAGAGCTTTGGAGCTTTTGGAGCTGTTGGAGATTTGGAGCTGTTGGTGCTTTGGAGCTGTTGGAGCTTTGGAGCTGTTGGAGCATTTGGAGCTGATTCAGCATTTGGAGCCGATTGAGCATTTGGAGCCAAAGACATTTTTATTTTTCTTGAGGATATCAGGCAGAACATAATAAATCAGCTTACTTATGATGTAGCAACAAACGATCCATTAAAATATAACTTGTTGCTGGACTTTGTTTATGGCAAACCATATCTGTTCGATCACAAAGTGAAGAAGTGAGCATTCAAGACATCGGCTGCAGTAATTTACAGTTCTAACGATGTGAAGCAAACTGTTTAACACGGTATCCAGAAACTCTATCAAGAAGAGGAAGACTACATCAGTAAAGGTTCTTGTTGGTCTCTGTCTAGTATAAACCGATTGGAGCTTAGAATTAGTCATTTCACACCGATGTGGAACTAAATGTTTATGAAATTGTTAACTTTCGCAAGTGTTTCTGTAGTAGAATAGAAGATATATAATAAAATGTAGTTTGTAAAAGAACTTGTGCTGTTTTATTTTCGAACCTGTCACTATAATGCTAAATTGATTTTATATTAAATTAATTTTATATCGTCCAGGAATCGAACCAAGTTTCGAATCAATCATTACTTTAATGAGTGAATTTTTTGATGAATTTTGGATTTTTTCCGAATCTCTAGCTAAATAATTACACGATTCCAAGATGGCGTCCAAATTTCCGGATGACAGGCACCTCAGTAATAATAAATGATTACTGCACTCTAGCAGGTTAGAATAAAACTAGCATGATGGTAATGCACTCTATAAGACGAGTACACACACAAGATGGTGTCCTCCAGCAGACTAAAACAAGATGGTGGTAATGTCCTCTAGCAGGTGGTAGCTCCTGGTAGCATGTACTGAACACAAAATGTCGGATCCATGATGGTCGTCAAGGTCAAAGTCAAATTTCAAGGTCAAGGTCAAATTTCAAGGTCAATATGAAATTTCAAGATCAATGTCAAATTTCAAGTTCAAGGTCAAGGTAAAAGTTCAATGCCAACAGTCGAGGTCAAAGGTATGGTGAACAGAAAATTATACTAACATGGCATCAGCACACTCTAGCAGATGAAAACAAGATGGTGGTCTCCAGCGGACTAAGACAAGATGGCAGACATGACGTCATACCAGCTGATGATATATACCTTGTTATTGGTGGTGGTAGGTCAGGTTGTATGTGGCTTCAATGGAGGAAGGATCTGTCGTTTTATATTTTTTTGCTCTTAGCGGTTTTGAACCAAGGACGGGAATAGATCTAATCAATCAGTATTCTAATAAGTTATTTTTTTTTGGTGAATTTTGAACCTTTTTTCATTAAAATCGGATAATAAATAAAGATTTTCAAAGATGGTGCCTTTAACGATAATTGATACAAGTGGTGACATAATTCAAAATGTCGCGTGTGTCGTAAAACGTTTTTATTGTATTTTAATGAGAATTTTTTGAGTATATTATAAAATTACTGGTTTACTCTCGCCATAAATCGAACCGAGGACCGAATTTGTGTTGTGACTAAACATTTTATGTAGGTAATTTTTAAAATATGTTTTGGAATTTTTTTTGGAATTTCTAGCATTGAAATTATGGATTTTCAAGATGGTGGTCGTAATGAAACAGGCAACAGCTTTTTAAAATATTTTAAATGAAATTTTGATTATTTATTTTTTTATAAATTTTAAAATATTTTTCATTAAAATGGGATAATAAATAAAGATTTCCAAGATGGCGGACATGACATCATACTAGCTGACGATATATTTACCTTAACGGAAGTGGTGGGAGGTCAGTATGCCGATAGCTTCCGTGGAGGAAGGACCTGTCATTTTTTTTTGACCTTGCTGGGTTTGAACCGAGGACTCAGAGCTCCATGGCGTAAGTGTACATTTAATTTTTTAAATAATTTTTTTATTAAATTTTTATTATTGAATTCGATTGATTAATTTTTTAATGTTTTTTTTTAATTTTTCCCGATTTTCAAACATAAAAACTATGGATTTTTACAAGATGGCGGCCATAACGAAAATTGCAACGGTGATGTAATAATTTTAAATGGTGGTCAGGGTATCATCATTCCTATAAATGGATTATCGGAGGATTAAGACATGGATGCTTAAGCCATTTTTTTTTAGGAATTTGGGTTCTTTCTAAGACAATTTTTTTTTAGGTTTTCGAAATCATAATTTTTGAATTGTGGAATTTTTTCAGAATTTTTGGCGGAATTTTTATTCCAAAAAATGGAAATTTTGGCTAATTTTGGCGATTTTTGACTAAATTTTGTCTAATTCTGAAGGTCAAAGGTGAAGGTTATCTAAGATGACTGCCGTGACGTCACAATATAAGATGGCGGTCGCCACCTCAGCACCTCACCCTGAACCCTGTCCCCGGACATACCAAAACATACTACTCCCATCCTATGTCACTATTCACCACACATGTGACATCAGTTACTTATCACACACCTCCAGCCATGCATGTCACAACGAAAGTACCTTCCATGCCCGGTGCAATGCCAGGGCACATGACATCAGGCAGACGCCGCAAGTCATCCGCCACAACAGATGTGATGGCAACCGCTCGCCTCGAGTTCAATGTTACACATGACATGCCAGAAGCGCACCGCATGTCACATGCCATGATCCATGCAGCAACAGATGATCATTCTGTATCCCATACAAGTGGTGCCACGATCCGCAATTTGGAGCAGATCATGGGTTGGTTGGGATATTGAGATCAAGATCACTCACCCACACCCACCATCGCCGTGGGAATGTCTCCGCCCAGGTGGCCAGCGGACAAGAGTATGACTGACTTCTCATTCACCGTACGGATAGACGATCCCGAACCAACCAAGGCCGATCTACCCCTGGTCAAGCGATCCAGCAGGACACGCAGAAACCCGGTAATTAATTTCGATCTATGTGTTTGCAGTAAAATAACAGTTTCTTGTAAGTACGTTCGCTAATAATTTATTACATAGTTTACTGCAGCTAAAATTAACTAAAATCCTGTGTAGTTAGCAGCCAACATCTTCATTTTAATCAAAGAATGTTCTGTAAATACTTTGTAAAATCTTTTTTCTTTAAATCAGATGTCTATCCATTTGAAGTTTAATTTAGTAAAATAAATTATTCAAATCAGTTCCTTGACTTTATTATCAAAAATAATTACATTATGCTACATTTTTTCATGTTTTGATAACCTTTGAATATGTGTTGACATCGTGACAGTAGCTTACGTTTTGTTAAAATTTTAGCAAGCTCTCTGTAGATACAGAAGCCAAAGAGTGATCTTCGTATGGCAAGCTGTCAAGAACGACAAACTTCAGAGGCGGCATCACAGACGTGTTTGTGTCTATGAAGGTCCGCTGGAAAGAAGACGAGCCTTCTTGGCGCGCGGATCGCAGCGACTCGTTCACTTGGTCTTTCTGGATGTGGCAGCGCGCCAGCTGAAACAGTCGGTCTGTCGTGCGAGATATGAAGTCGAGTTCCCTGAGCACGTCCAGGACTATTGGCTTCTCACATTCGTGAAGAACGTCATACATTTTATTCTCTTCTCTAGACTCCTGGCGAACCTTTCTGTCCACGAGGGCCATCTGCTGTTTCTGAATGGTGACGGCCCAATCTCTGTAATTACGACAGAGAGTCTTCAAGGCGTCAGCATCCGTGTTCACTGGTTCTATGCCGATAACTCTCAGCTCCTGCACCACCTCCAACCAAACTTCGCCCAGTTTAAGAGGCAAATAATTATCCATCAATATCTTCGTTACTTGTCCATCAGTATCCAATCCAAAACTGTTACCTTGCAATTCGTTCTCAAATCTTTTTATATGCTGTGCGATGGCGTACGCTTTCGGACGAACGCTGCAAAATACATCAGATATAGCTGGAGAAGTGGATGGCTGCATCGGATTGTCGAAGACGAGTTTACGTTGTTCCCGACCAACCAGTGGCATTGATACGTCTTTCACGCAACCTCTTTCTGTTCTCTCCACGCCCAAGTGGTACTCTTCTTCGCGCCACATGTCTACAAGCACCTTCATGAAAGATAAGCTTCTGCATTTCCTGTGCCTCCAGGACAGAAGTTGAACAACACAGTTTCTTTCCTCGGTCATATCAACAATAACGCCTAGAAAGATGAATTTCACAGAGAACACAGAATTCGTCATAACATCCAAAAGCAGATGCATTCCACACTTCTCAATAAAAATTTCCCGATTGTGGGAACTCGTGGCAGTATTTTCCCATAGTAATCCAGCAAGAGCAATAAGCATTCTCGTATCCTCTACCGAATCGCTTGGTTTGGGGTCGAGGGATCGCGATAGTCCTAGAAGAACGATGTATATTATTCTTGGTCCATGCAAATCCTGGATACAACGATTGTTTCTCGTGAGCACTTCCAGAACATAATAAATAAGTGTAAGTATTCTTTGCAGAATTATTGTAAGAGATGACTTCATCAGAATACACTCACACAGATCTATGATGATGTTTATTTCAGTTTTTCCCCTAAACTTGTTGAGTAGAGGAGTCAGCTGCTGATCTACCATAAATGCTACGGCCTGCATGCACATATGCAATAGTTTTGGATCGTATGCTTCGTACTTGTACTTGCCGAGGAAAATTAATAGACTGTGTGGAACTTCGTTATTTATAAATCCTTCTGAAATTCGAGTAACGAGAATACACAGAGTCAAAAACACATGTGAAATGAGTTCCTGCGACTGCGAAGGGCTCCACTTGACATTTGAGTAACTGGGCCTAGGATTCACAACATATAAGATATACTTTAGAACTTGCTCACTTTCCAGTAGTTCTTCTATACCAGGTAAATGAAGACTCAAGCATATGCACATTAAGAGCAACTTTTTAAACTGTAAATTTTCAGCTGTAGGCAGTAGCAGCGCTTTGTTAGTGTACCAGGGGCTATTGTTTCCCATTTCTGGTGCTACAGATAGCGTAACGACAATGCGGGCAAGGCCAGACTCGACAAAAGGCAATGCAGGGTATGTACTCAACAAAAGAAGAACAACAGATACAATGTCGTTCTTCAAACCTCCCTTCTCATGCTCCAGCTCAGCACACAGAAAATCTTTTAGCATTTCCATTGACTTGTGAGATGGTGGTGCAAGGGAAGGTTGCGGCCTTTTTACTGGCCACAACAGGCACCACAGGACATTGATTATCGTCGTCCTATCTCTAACAGAATCCAATCGTAAGAGCAAAGCATTCACTGCACCTGCTTCCACCATTACGCAACAGCAGTCCACAGGTGAAGCCGATATGACGAGTGTGAGATTCAATAGACTAGAAAATACGTCAGGGCTTGCTATTTCCATCATTTCTGCGACAATTTGCGGCAGGCAGCTTTGTTGAAGTGCCAAATGACAATATTTCGGTTTAAGTGAATCTGCATGAGGTGGTTTCTGGTGTGATAACAGACAACTTACTGAAGACACTAAAATATTTTCTATCTCTTCATTTTGAACAGCAGCAATCATACTGCTAATAACAGCAAAGTATTCCTTCATTATATTTATGGCAACTAGCTCCTCGGATAATTTGCGCAGTAATGGGAGTTGGGATCCCAACTCCAGTAAGTCCAGTAGGCTTTTCTTGTAGTGATCTGACTCCACATAATTCTCAGATAAAAACTCCAGCACAGAAGACACATATGGAATATCGGTTATGTAAAAACCCCGTGGAGAAACTTTGACATAGCTGTTCAATATACTTAAATGTCTGCTTACCATTTTACAAGCTACTTCGTCATTAATAAGTTCATACAACTTCTGTATTAAATAGCTAGGGTTATTTAACTTGCATTCATCTATGGAGCATGGTTCTCCCCAGTGTGGTGATTCGCACATCTTATATTTTAATATTTGAAGATGCTACAGTTTCAGTTGATAATATGCACTCTCTTTCTAAATACTTGACTGGCCATAGATACACTGGAAACAGTGTGTTACTAAAAAAAAAATATAAACTTGAATAGTATTTTGCTAAAGGAAAAAAAACTGTGTGCTACAATAATTATACCATCGAATCAATTAATGCAACATAAATGTAATAAAAGTTTAAGACTTTGCATTAAAATGTAAAACTCAACGTGAGCAAAAAATCCATTGGCTAAATATATGATCTACAGGCCAAATCATAAATCACAGATTAAATTTTTTCCTTACTACATGAATTATCTGTTTAACGGTTAATATGCTACAAATTTATATAATAGCTTGAAAAGAACTCGCTAAGAATAATCGTAAAAATGCAATTATGTAATTAATATTGCTAACCAAGCATCAAATTTCATTATAATAGTGGTTTCACTATACAGAGAACGAAGGGGGTGAGGCATAATTCCAAAATTGAATTTAAGTATTAACATGGCTAAGATAGCACACACCAACTCCCTTAAGCTGGGTTTACGATTGATTTCCTTAAGAATTATAACTTAACATCGAGCACACGATTAAGTCAAAACTACATTTTCCAGTTTATGATTGACATAGAAGTCGTTAATTCTAACCAATCACAGCACAAAACACATGGCCATTGTTCGAAACGGAGAAGCAGGTTTGAAATAGGTTATTGACAAATGGGATATCTATTTTTCGAAATGGATGATGATTACAAATTACAAATATACGAATTCTAACCCAAAATACTGCCTCGCTCGGTCCAATAATAAGACATAAACTTCCGGTTAAAAGGTTCCGGTTTGTTGTGATTGGTCGCTTCCCACAAGTCTTAACGAAAAATATAAAATATAACCATTTCTGTTAAAGGTGGGTTTACGATTGAAAATTAAGAATTAAGACTTAAGACTTAGTCGTGTACTTACCATATGACTCTATGTAAACTAATGGAATGGTTTTTAAGCTGGGTTCACAATTGAAAAAATAACAGAAGGCTGGGTTCACAATTGAAAAAATAACAGTAACAGTAACAGTAGGTCGTGTGCATAGGATATGAACGCCATGTTTCCTAACCTAACGATTCACAATAGCAGAAAGTTGGTCGTGTGCATGGGAGCGAGGTCGTGCGCATAGGAGTGAAATGAATATATTTTATTTCGGTCGCGTATGCATGGCACAACAGCCAATGAGAGAAGAGCGGGGTGCTTTTTTGGTGGGACTAGAAATATGTTTATATTTAATAAACATATTGTGGTAAGAAAATGTCGAGATAATATAAATATTATCGTTATTTTGAAAGTTAATATGTTTATTTACTAACACTGCTAACAGATGTCGCATAGTTCGCGAAATTTCATTGGCTGAAATTAACAGTAATAATTCAATTGTGAACCGATTTCGCAGTTCGCATAAGTCGTGTGCACAGGTCGTGTGCATGGCTTGCTATGCACTCGCTTAATTTTTTTAATTGTGAACCCAGCCTTTAAGGCTGGGTTCACAATTGAAAAAATAACAGTAACAGTAACAGTAGGTCGTGTGCATAGGATATGAACGCCATGTTTCCTAACCTAACGATTCACAATAGCAGAAAGTTGGTCGTGTGCATGGGAGCGAGGTCGTGCGCATAGGAGTGAAATGAATATATTTTATTTCGGTCGCGTACGCATGGCACAACAGCCAATGAGAGAAGAGCAGGGTGATTTTTTTGCGGGACTAGAAATATGTTTATATTTATTAACCATATTGTGGTAAGAAAATGTCGAGATAATAAAAGTATTAACGTTATTTTGAAAGTTAATATGTTTATTTACTAACACTGCTAAGGCTGGGTTCACAATTAAAAAAATTAAGCGAGTGCATAGCAAGCCATGCACACGACCTGTGCACACTACCTGTGCGAACTGCGAAATCGGTTCACAATTGAATTCTTACTGTTAATTTCAGCCAATGAAATTTCGCGAACTAAGCGACATCTGTTTGCAGTGTTAGTAAATAAACATATTAACTTTCAAAATAACGTTAATACTTTTATTATCTCGACATTTTCTTACCACAATATGGTTAATAAATATAAACATTATTCTAGTCCCGCCAAAAAATCACCCTGCTCTTCTCTCATTGGCTGTTGTGCCATGCGTACGCGACCGAAATAAAATATATTCATTTCACTCCTATGCGCACGACCTCGCTCCCATGCACACGACCAACTTTCTGCTATTGTGAATCGTTAGGTTAGGAAACATGGCGTTCATATCCTATGCACACGACCTTCTGTTACTGTTACTGTTATTTTTTCAATTGTGAACCCAGCATAACAGATGTCGCTTAGTTCGCGTAATTTCATTGGCTGAAAATAACAGTAAGAATTCAATTGTGAACCGATTTCGCAGTTCGCACAGGTCATGTGCACAGGTCGTGTGCATGGCTTGCTATGCACTCGCTTAATTTTTTTAATTGTGAACCCAGCCTTACAGTAACAGTAGTTCGTGTGCATAGGATATGAACGCCATGTTTCCTAACCTAACGATTCACAATAGCAGAAAGTTGGTCGTGTGCATGGGAGCGAGGTCGTGCGCATAGCAGTGAAATGAATATATTTTATTTCGGTCGCGTACGCATGGCACAACAGCCAATGAGAGAAGAGCAGGGTGTTTTTTTTTTTGGTGGGACTAGAAATATGTTTATATTTATTAACCATATTGTGGTAAGAAAATGTCGAGATAATAAAAGTATTATCGTTATTTTGAAAGTTAATGTTTATTTACTAACACTGCAAACAAATGTCGCATCGTACGCGAAATTTCATTGGCTGAAATTAACAGTAAGAATTCAATTGTGAAACGATTTCGCAGTTCGCAGAAGTCGTGTGCACAGGTCGTGTGCATGGCTTGCTATGCACTCGCTTAATTTTTTTAATTGTGAACCCAGCCTAGATTGTCGTGTGTGATGACTTAAGACTTAACAGAAGCGACCAATTACAACAACCCGGAACCTTTCAACCGGAAGTTTATGTCTTATTATTGGACCGAGCGAGGCAGTATTTTGGGTTAGAATTCGTATATTTGTCATTTGTAATCATCATCCATTTCGAAAAATAGATATCCCATTTGTCAATAACCTATTTCAAACCTGCTTCTCCGTTTCGAACAATGGCCATGTGTTTTGTTATGTGATTGGTTAGAATTAACGACTTCTGTCAATCATAAACTGGAAAATGTAGTTTTTACTTAATCGTGTGCTCGATGTTAAGTTATAATTCTTAAGGAAATCAATCGTAAACCCAGCTTAAGTCTTAAGTCATCATATGGTTCGCACACGACCCGTCAAAATTTACACACGACTATCATAAACCATTCCACTAGTTTACATAGAGTCATATGGTAAGTACATGACTAAGTCTTAAGTCTTAATTCTCAATCGTAAACCCACCTTTACTTTTTACCTCCATGGTTAACATTATCAGTTCAGAATTAAATCAAATAGCCAAAGCCAACGAAATAAAATATTTTTACTGTTTTGAATATACCAGAATTTATATACCAGCTAAAAATGTGTCGGTATAACTGCGATTTCTTAAACCAAATTATTACACATATTTTGTTTATTAAAATTAGTTAAATAATATGACATTAAATCTAGTATTTACAAATATAACATTATAAAGATATTTATCAGATGAAGCTAGTTCAGAATGATACAGCATTTTTCCTGGATTACCGCAGTCAAATATTATTACTGGTGTGCTTTATAAAAAAAATATCAGGCGATTTAAAATTAGATACAATCAAGCAGCTTAAATAAATACACGATAAGGTAAATCCGCAGAGCTTAACCAAATACAATTTAAGAAAGCACTAATGCAAAAATTAATTTAGGAAGAATTTATCATAAACCGCGTCTACACGTGCGTAGCATAAACTCGTGGCCAGTGCAAACCGTCGACCCATCATCTTGCAGCCCGTTGTAACACACTGTTCCCACAGCGTGCTGGAACTGGAAGTCTTCACCTCGGCGCAGCATCATTAGGGCTCTCAGTCGCATAGGCGAGACGGTACACAGCAAGACGTATAGTCGCATGATGGCGAGACAATGCAATGTCGCGACGCATTCCTAGTTCTTCCATCAACTGCCCGGCCGGATTGTGCCTAGTCTAGCCGCTAGCTCGTTCATTTTTAAGTAGATTCGCTCCTTGTTTCACATGAGGCAGTTACAAGAAATGGAAACTAAATTTTGATCACATTGCTTAGCACTTAATTTCAAAAAGGAAACACATGTTAAAGGTTTTGTTACGTTTTTAATTTTGTAAGTTACTTACTTTTGCCACAATGATTACGTTTCATTTTTTCCATTTCTTGTGAACGCAGGTTGTCACCCGAGCAACGGGAATTTAGGTTAAGATGAGTAAGGTGCTGGTGCTGCGGCAAGATTCTGAAATCACGTAGTGGTTGGCCTGCCAGCTGACTGCGTTGGTTGTGTCACTTTTTCCGGATGTCTGGTAGACCAATGCAAGTTCTGTGGACCAATGACCTGGTTTAGTCTCAGATGAGTTTTATATGGTCAGCACGCCGTGCAGCAGGTCTTCGACCGGTAGGTGTCGCAATCTGCCGGGCAAACGCTGAACTGCGTCGGTCGCTGGTAATGGGGAATAACCACGCGGTTTGTTGCGCCAGGAATGTAAAATTTATTTTCGACTCTAGAAGCCACGTAAGCTCTCTAAATTTTTATCTAAGGCAGTCACGAGAAGGGCAGGAGCTTCGTCCTGCCTACTCGCTCCGACTGAATGGCTGGAGTTGGAGAAAATGTCAGTGCCCTCGTAGAGAATTTTCGGTACCTAATATATGTCGAGCTAGTTATGAAAACATGTTCAAAGAATAACGGACAGACATCTTTATTAAATAACTAATAAAGTTGAAGTAGATTCTGAACCTATATGATTTTGGTAATTCTTGATAAAAATGATCTTTAAGTAAAGTTTCTTAAATCCTACCCACTTAATTCCTATTGGTTGTAAACATAATCAGAAATACTTTGATGACATTTAGTTTTAAATGCTCAATGTTAAGCATGTTGAAAAATTTAAAAAGTGTTTTCATTTTAGATAAACAGAGTTGCTACTTTTTTTGAATATGAAATCCCCTGAATTTTACAGGTTTTTGAGTCTATCTGGAACATTTTTGAGACCATACATATAATTGCAATCATAGTTGGTAACTTTCTTTGTTATCAATTTATTTCCAGCATATTATATAGCATAACTATTTAATAATGGTTTTAAATAATGTCCTTTCAGAAAATCTATTAGCTTTACTTAACTTAATAACTATTTTTAATCGAGTGGTTTAACTAAATGAATTTATACTTCCAAGTCATGGGCAGATCCAGCGTTTGATTTCAGGGGGGCGAATGTATGTTTCAAAAGTATTTAAAATGGGAGAGTTCGAGGGTCCACCCCACGGAAAAATTATAGATTTTCGAATGCAAAATGGTGTTTTTTTAATAGCAATTTTGTGCTTAAAATGTCAAACTTTTGGTATAGTTGGTAAAAATTTTCACAGAACATTAGTTTTGGTAAATGATAAAGTTAACAGAAAATAATAAAAAATACAATAATTAAAGAATGGGCATAAAACTTGCAGTAATAACTAAAATTAAAATATCTTGTACATATAATGATTGTACATAACTAGAAGTTGCAAAACAACAGTTTTTCTTTATCAATCTTGCAGCCATAATGGATATGCAATAATGCAAGTCCGGTCAGTCTGTCTTCCTTTGTGGTAGATCTCAACCACGTCTTAAGTCTTCTCAATGTCGAAAATGTTCTCTCTGCCTAAGCGTAACTTACAGGTAAGGTGACTTAAGATTTTCAGGAGAATGTAGATGCCTGGATACAGCTCCTCGTCACATGAAGCGAGAACATCGAGAGCTGTGGAGGGTATTGTATTGTTAATTTCTTTCTCACGGGTCCACTTCGCCTCCCATGATCGAACCTCGGCATTAAGTTGTCTTTCCACATATTCCAGCCCATTCACTCCAAGGAGAGAGCCATACTTTGTAGAAATTTTTTCGACATTCACTTGACTAGAAGAGGAAGTTGGTAACAAAGCTGACAGGCTGTGAAGCTGTTGTTTCTTCCGAAAACCGATGTTTTAAATCTTCGACAATGTGCTCCAGAATGGGAATGAATACAGCTCTTTGGAAATATTCAACAGGGTTCGTTGATGGGTAATTTTGTCTGTGTTTTTGCCTTTTCACAAGTCGAGGTATAGTTATATTTACACCAAGCTCCTGAGCAAGACCATCAGCTTCGTTCAAAAGTTGAGAAAATAGCTCTTCGCACTGTGTACGTTTTATATTTAGAACAGAAAGAGTATCTGCCAGAATATATTGGGCAACCTTAAGGTCTATTGAAGTCTTCTGATATAGTCTACTCAAAGGAAGAGTGTCTCCCAGCATATCAGATAAGCAGATGACTGTGACAATAAATTCACTCTCACAAAGTGCAGTCAAAAAAGTCTTTGCTTTTGCAACACACTCTGCATCTTTCCAAGATGCGACACACTCTAAAGCCTGAGCTACTTTCAGAAAATATGTTCGGAACTGCACAACGCCATCATGTCTTTCGATCCAACAAGTTTCACACTGTCCAGAGAGTTGGTGACATAAAACTTTCTTGAGTAAAGCTAAGCATTTTGATGATGTAGTGAAGAACAAGATTATCGTATTCATTGTTGCAATGGTATTTTGAACTGCTTGGATGCTGGAAGATTTTGATATGGCCAAATTAAGAGTGTGATTGTGACATGGACAGTGAACAGCATTCACAGCTTCTCGCCTGACTTCAGCCACATCACCACGAATTTATGACACCATGACACTGCACCCATCTGTGGATATGCTAACACAATGGCTTAGGTCAAGACAGTGATGCTTTAGAGCAGAAAGTACTACTTGCCCAATATCTTTGCCACTTACAGTTGGTTCATATACTTCATCATGGTCCTTGTCCTCACTGTTCACAAATCATCGAAAATTTAAAAAATCTTCGTGCACTGAATCTTTGTGTACATACATCTAAACAAGTGTTAACTGGGACTCGTGAAGCATCAGTAGTTTCGTCGAACATGATGCTACTTTCACTGAACACTGTCCTGTCACTGACTATACAGTAGGTTACTGACGAGGAGGCAAGGCAGTCATCTGTTGGCACAGCGTATAGTTGTGGAGGGGGGGTTGGTTGTAGTCGCACTGCAACTCTCCTCACTGCACCCTCCACTCCAGTAACGGGACAGCCCAGCTTGTCGCCCGCCACTCCCTTCCAACATTCCAAGTCACGCTTTTCCCTTGAGCTCAGGACAGCTGAAAAGATGAAGGATGAAGGAAACATGCGCAGAGTGAAGTTACTCTGTGTCAATGTGGCACACAGCTATCAATATTTCGGTTTCATGTAAGACATTGCGCGGGTCTTTATGTATTTGGCTACATTGATTTTGATTCCCTGGGCGAAGAGAGCAGGGGGGGGGGGGGGGGGGTGCGCGATCGCCCTCCCTTGGATCCGCGCCTGCTTCAAGTAGAACAAATAAATTAACAGTCAATAAAGTACTAATTCATAAATTTTTAATACTGTATGTGCAGGCCCACAAATGAACCACATAATTATAAAAAGATTAAATTTAAAAAGTACCACATTTTAAAGTAGTACCTAATAGTAAATAAGCCATTTTTCAAGTTTAAAATACTGAAAATATAAATATTTGTAGAATGTCCAGTTTCTGATGTTTCCAAATGCTGATGATCCAAGTCTAAATAAACCACACACAAAAATAAAAACTTTTCACAAGTAGATAAACAAAATCATTCTCATTTTAAGGTTGTTGCTTGGCAATGAAGATATTGAATCTTCTATTAGTTGGGCTTCCTTCAGAGGCCCTGTTAAAATTATGTTTCTCTACTTGCAATTCTTGAACCGTTTGTATTATAGCTAGGCAATAATCACAGTGCGCCACAGAACTTACAAATCATAGGACACATTATCTGTCAGGTTTCGTATCCTGACAAGAGTTAAATATTACAGGAAAAAACAAACAAGTTTCCTTTAAAAAAAATTAAAATTGTGTATTATAACAGTTAAGGAAACAAGTGTGTTGTTTCATGTATAGTAATTCCCGAAATGTTTTTGATTTCCCTGACTTTTCCAAACCATAGCAACCCTGAATAAATAAACTAATACCTACCTCCAATATATGTAGGAGGCCGACTTCTTTCTTGATCTAGTTACCAGCTCTACCTAACCTAATTGAGTTGTATAATTTACCCACTGTTTTTCATCCGAGTCTAGGTAGCCCGTTACAACATATCAAGTACGAACTCACAAAAATTGGTCAAGTTTTAAATACAAATTGAGTCACATCACAACTTTGTCAACAGATCTGCCCATTCAAACACAAGACTTGGTATTTTAAAGTAGTAAAACTAAGTATTAAAGGATATTGCATAAACTTGCTCGCTTATGGCTGCAAAATCAGTTTGGAAACCATGAAATAGAGTGAAAGAAACTATCACACCTAATACAGATTGTGAAAACAATCTTCTGTACTTAACATGATTCCTACAAACTTATGGTTGCGATAACCAAAACCATCTAAAAATTTAGTGATTTCAACCAAAATATTTAATATTACTAGTGGCCATTTCTGTTTGTTTTTAACTGTTAGAGGACTTACGTGACCCAGTACACACACTGTGTAAGGAACATGCAGCACAGCTGCAAAAAAAGTTGGATAAAGGATTGGTTTAAGTTCATGCATGTTTTATAAAAAGGATATGTGTAATACCTTAATTCTTACCTCTAAAAATCAACAATTTCTACATACTCAATTTTCAGTACTATTTCTAAAGAATCCACTGCATTCAACTATTAATAGCAATTATACTTACACATGTTTTTTTTTTCATTTTAGAGGCACAAAAATGGGTTATTTTTTAACCCAGTTATTTTGCATGGATACATTTTTAAATCTAAATATTAACATCTTTATAATGGCTTAACTGTACATTTTGCTAAAAAAATGCAAAATATTTATCTTCTTGAATTTTGTTAGGTAGAAGAAACCAATTATTTATACATTAGTTTATTTTTAAACACCAATTTCATGGTATTCCAAGTTTTTGGAACAGATTCCTCAGTATTTTATGAAAAGCAAAAAATTTGCATTATAAAAACAATAGCCAAAATTCAAGTAAACAATGGCATTATTGTAAATGGGACAAATGCAAGTCCCTCATGATTATAAAAAAATTCAGTCATTATGTATAATAAATAATGCATGTTTCAATTTTGTGATAAGTATTTCCGGTTTTCTGTTATTTCAGTTTTATCACAAACCTTGTGATATCATGTCAACTGAATATATTATGGACTTTTAAATTTTGTCACATTAAAAATATGAATTGAGGTTAGAGGAAAAGTCATGTAGTGATATTTTGAAGTATATTTATTTCAATACTGGTACAAATCTGGAAATTAAAGAGAAAAAAATTAGTACATCCTTTAGAACAGCAACAATCAATGACAAGAAGCCCTTCGTAGGGCTGTGTGAAACTTCCAAAATTCAGATTTTAAGACCTGTAATTTCTTAAGAAAATATTTTGACGATTGGTGTTCGATAGGCCTGTGCGCATATAATTAAAAAATAAATAAATAAAATAAAGGAAATAAAAAATTTGTAAACAAATATTGAATAGAAAGAATGAAAATTAGAATCCAGCTAAATATTTTTTACATCATGTAGCAAATACATGGGGAAAGAAAAAGTAAATGTACAGTATAATGGCTTCAAGGAAATTAGACAAATGAGAACTTAGTAAGAATTTAGTCGACTAGGGTGGAACCGCTGAGGCTGACACTGGCACTGTGTAAAGAAGGACATTTGAAGGGAAACAGTCCTACTGAATAATGGGGTGGGAATTATGATCTCCTCGACTGGCCAAGTGACAAGAGAAATGAGAGGGACATGTACTTGTACCGGATGACGACTCTGCAGTCCTTGAAGGCTTTTAGAGAGAAAGGCGAGGGGACATTACAAAGCAAGTTTAAACTGCTGGGGGAAGTTTGGTTGAATTCAAAAATACAGAGAACATTCTTTGAAAACATTAATTTTGTTCTTAGACTTAATTTAACTAAGGGTTAATATTAAGTAATATTAAAACATGTTAGGGCTACAATTACTCCTATTCCAGAAGTGGGGTGGATCTGTACTGAGAATTTTTAGAACAAAGTTTCATTGTTAAAAGCAAAATATTTAAGCTGTACACAAGAAACTTACATTAATTGTGAACCAGTGAAATTCAAGTCCAAAGTCCAAATTTCAGCTTCGCACAGCCCTATTATTTCTTGCCACTATTTAATCAATATCAAATAATGTAAATGCAAAACACTCACAAAATATTTATATTGTACATTAATTTGAAAACATCTACATCTGCCAGAATAATTTGATTAATCGTGTGTGAATACTGCATTTCATTGCTTATTGAAGTAAGAAAAACTATTCATATTAAGCCACAGTAACTGAAATTTATCAGATTTGGAATTACCCTCTTTTATCGCATAATGGTCGCACACGCCTAACCGTCGCACCCATATTTTAAGGGCATCAAATTTTGGATAAAAAAAAAACCTCTCGCGTAAACATCTGTAAACAGTCAACCGTTTACAGATTGATTTCATTATCTCATGTTTATTGTAAATTAATTATTATATTTAAATATGTATTTGTATTATAAGTTGTACCAGCAATCACACTAATATGGATAGCTAAGGCCAGCCAGTATGTTTAGTCTTTGGAAATTGCAGCAGTGTAATAATTTATTGTCCTCATTTAATTATTCTTTGGACGCCTATTCCTTTTTATGCAAGCTTTACATGAGTTAAACACAGGTTTAATTACCGTACATTGGATTTTACTACAACTGCTGAGTATTTCTTCCTGCTAGTTGCGAGCTCGCTGGTTGCTACAACAATTCCTGGGAAGTTGAGGTTGAAAAGGAAGGAATAGAGGAGGATTCTAAGACGCCATGTTCGAGAGAAGACGTTTCCCTTGCGATGTGTCGCCAAAACCCTGGTGCCCGCAAAGGAAACAAGAAGATCGTGTCCGCTACTATAGTTAGATACTATAGTGTAAACGGAGTATTCAGATAGGAGAATTCTGAGTTCATCTACCTCAGAATACAGGGTATACGCCTTAACACGACATACGCGGCGTTTCGCGAGTGCTTCCAGCATCGCGACTTCTACCTCTGATTCCTGCCATCTCGTGGTGAGAACTTTCCTTGTACCACGTTTTTCAGGACCATTTTGGTGTCGCCGATCCAGTCAATGAGTCGTAGCCTACGGCAGTCGTAGTGGATTAGAACTCTATTGCAGCGTCCCTTTCTACAAGTTCCTGCGACCATACACCGATCTACCCAGCAGTCCTGAATGGCTGAAGAACCTGCCCTACCCCAAATTGAGCTAGTAGGTACCGGTAGTTGCAAACCTTGATAATTCAGTAATGACGGTGTAGTATCGAAACTGGACCCAAATCCATTCATGTCTGGCAATCTGTATTTGGTAGGTTATTTAAAAGCTGGTACAACATTTGGATAATCTGAACCTAATCTTCCTAGTCAAATTTATTCAGATCAATAATTTTCAGTTTCAGTGTTGTACATATCTATGTGTTGAAATTATATCAATTATAATATTACAATACAATTAATACCATTTGATATTGCTTTAATTATTAAATGTTATCAGTTTTGGTATTAAAGTACAGCCAACCATCATACTTTGCCAGCCATTTAACACACACTACACCGTACTATCATCTGTAATTACTCAAACACAAGTAACTGTGACGTGTTAACTGTGTCAAACGCAGTTGTAATAGTCATAGACAGAGACACGTTCGCGCCACACATCGCATAATATTTTTGGTCCCGCTATTAGATTCAGAGCGCTTTGTGTGGGTATTTTTTCCGTATAAAACAATGTATTTTAAAATAGAAATCTAATATATATTCGGAAATTACCTCTTACTTATTTACCGGAAATACAAAGTTGTCTGACGTGTAAATTATCTTTTAAAGACTTCTTAAACGTTATAACCTTTATCCGTTCGTCAGCGTCGCCGCAGTGTATCCTGTTCAGAACTGTAGCCAGCGCTCGTTGCAATCATTAATGTTTGGTTATGTTGCTTTCCGTATAGAGCGCGTGCACGTAGCTGAATATCAATATCTCGCCGAGTGCATACAACACATGCTCTCTATCAGGTGCTGAGTTAACTACATTTGATAGCCTGCATTCTTTCGTGTTGTGTAATCATACTTTCCACGAATGGGTTTTGTTTTTATGAATAACTTTACCAAACAACATTTCCCCCCCGCATAATCGTCGCACCCCTACTTTTCAACCTTGACTTTAGAATAAAATGTGCGACGATTATGCAAAAAAACACGGTAACCAAAAGTAGGTACTTTATCGTATGATTCTAAAATTCAAAGTAAAAATAAACAACACAAATTACAACAGGTAATTTATCAATTATGTCTCTCATGAATTATTTATTTCTAGCCTATTTTTATTTTTCTTAAAAAAAAATTCATTAATTTAATAAAATACCTTGTTCAAAAATTATATATTCACAATGTGAGTAAAATCATATAGAAGTGTTTATCAATATTATTTAAGTTTTTAAATTAATACTTGAAGTTGAATTCCTAATCATAAACACAACAATTGCAGCTTTTTATTAACACTCAAAATCTAATTCTTCTGACTAAGATCCATAATTGTTCACAAGCAATTATCAAAATCACAAAGACAAATATTCTGGAATACTGTATTCACACACACCAATAAAGCAACAAAGGTGTAGCCAAGCACTTTTTTCAGCTAGAGAATTGTTTACAGTAGAATCTCACAAAGTACCAAATTTGAAATTATTAAATTTTTCAGACCAAACAAGTTGTTTTAAATTTAGAAAGAAAAAAAACAGCAAATGTACTTCAATTATTTTTAATAATAAAAAAAGGAGAGAGGAGGAGTTTAATGAGATTTCACTGTACAAATGTCAGATGGTACACATAATGCAAATACAGTAGAACCTCATTTTTTACACATTTCAAGCGACCATGACAAATATTAGTAAAAACCGCGAAAACATAGAGGGGAGGTATTTAACATTTTTTGTCACACTACAATGATGATAATAATAATAATAATAATAAAAATATACACCACACTAAACAAAATTTCAAAGATACTTACATTTTTACATGTTAACCAAAAATGCATGAAGATGCCATTATTACAAGAGTTTGACACGTTGCTTTAAAACTTATTTGAATATGGGTCCAGTAATCCACAGTTTACAACTCATTTTATTTCATGCACAATACATTCAAAATTTGAAGGGGAGATATATCAAAATGAACTTTATTTTTTGTTTCATTTCACCAAAGTTTTGGTTCATGACTGTATGTTTCACAATAGCACAAAATAAAATGTAAGTTCTTTACAATTGCAAAAGCAGCAGCCATGACTACACACAGTAACATATAATAAACAAACATAACATAATTAACTTAAACTTTTATTGTTTCGCCTAACTTTTCTGATGGTTTGTTTTTAAATGCTCCCCTGTTGCAATGAAAATTGCAGGAAATTCATTAATAATACAGGGAAAATGACATCGGAGTTTGTGAATCCCGGGTATGTAAAAATGAGGTTAGACTGTTACACCCAAAAACTAACAGCTACAATTAATAAAAGAATGATTTGTTATTGGGGTTCTCTCCCCAATGGCTATAAATGCCCATTCCAGCAGTTTCATTATGGTGAGGACTAAAGAGCAAGTCGAGGTATAAAAAGAATCCTTCTGAACTGGATGGGTGGATGGGATGCCAACCCCTACCCCCTGCGTGCTGCCACTGGGCTCCCGACGGCACACATGCACAACTACAGACTCACACACCCACACACAGACAATGCACTTACCATCAGTGCCAAGTAACGCTTCTTCTGCGACACTATAGCACAAAGGTTTTCAAGGATCACAATGTATAAATACAGTAATTTTTAAGAACGTCCCAAGTATTTCTAAAATAGTTTGCAACAAAACTATTAACAACATATTAAGCCAAATTGTTAGAGCAAATATATCTTCATTTACAATTATAAACAACCCCACTAAATATACCCAATATTGTGAATCATTGCATTTCTAAAGATAAAAAAGTAGATATGTACTTAACTTTACACTTAGCAGAAGTCATATTCCTTGGCCATTATTTAGAATTCTTGTCATTACTATTTTTTAAAGACTATTCCTATAAATTCATACCAATTTCCTTTGGAATATGATGTTTCGTCACAAATGTTACCGATATTTAATAACATTTGCAAGTGCTTCAATGTCATGTACTATAAACACTTGGGAGACTCTTTCACTGCATAAAGCTAAGTAGATATCTGGTAGCAACTGTTAAGTGAAGATGCAAGATGCAACCAAAATAAACTTTCCTCCAAACAAGCAGAACCAAGAAACAAAATAATAAGCACACAGACTAATCGTACTGATTCAGAAGCCCAGTTGCAGCAGTAAAACTTACGGTGAACTATTAATTAATCTTCTGGAACTTCTATCTCGCCATTGTTGATCTGGTCAATGACATCATGTGGGTTCTTCCCTTCGATAGTGCAACCCACCGACTGGAACACACACGCACACCACTTGCACACCATACAAAATAATATAACAATCCTTTTTAAGAGGTTTTTTCTGCCTAAAAGTGTTTAAATTTATACTTCATCACAACTTTTAGTTTTAATAGATTCAGTCTTCGGTACTTCTTAAATATTCTTAATGGAAGAACCTCATTTTCATAAGTAGACATTGATAATTTAAATTAATAAATGGTAGTTATATTCAAAAATTAATTATCCAGCCATTGTTTTAATTCAACAAATAAACTAAACAGTAATACTATGGCTGGGCCAATCAAATCCTCAAATCCCATCATATCCTTAGTATTAGAAGGATTTGATATTCGAGGAAAAATATTCAAAGAATAATATTTGAGTAAATAAAAGTAAATGAAAATAAATAAAAATAAAGAAAAAAAAAAAACCCCTGTCAGTCAGGTACCACAAACACGCTCACCTGACACGTTCCCAGTACCTCCTTGACAGTGCCTTCCATCTTCTTGGACATTGACCTGTCCCGCATGGTTTTGGCTATGCTGACTACGTCATCGAACGAGAGGTTCCCGCTGTGCTTAACTGAAACAATCACACAAAAAGGTTGCTTCACACACCCAAATACTCTGACGAGCAAGTGTATACTGGAACAAACTGCTCGGCTAGAGAATTACTCACAGATGAATGGACACATGATGAAAGAAAGTGAGCAGCACAAGTTTTCAAGGTCGACAAGTAGTCTGTGAACCACTGATGGGTAAAAAAACAAATTTTTTTTACATGAAGGGGCCTGCATAATCCCAGGTGTATTTATGTCAGTGAGGCAGGATATGTGCAATGCTCGCAGTTGCTTTTAGTACAGAATCACCTGAACTGGGCAGTCATCTCTGCTTTTAAGAATCAGTAACAGGTGTTACATGCCTAAAACTTATCCTGTAAAAACATTTATAGCCCTTTTCACTCCCCTAAATATGTTGAAAATAAAATATGGAAACATTACTCATCCGCCCTCAGCTTATTCTAAAAAAACTTTTCGTAACAGGATATCTCGAGTAGTTTTAAATGCGTGATTTCTTCTAAATCAATGCACACTGTATGAGTGCCTAAATAGGCAGAGCCATCAATTTTTTTTTTTAAAAATCTTTAAATAAAGAAGTGACTTAAAAAAGGCATATGTACAAGTCAAACAAGGCATCTGCTCACGTAATTCAAACAGAAGTGGCCAAAACTGTAACCTTAAAACCCTAAGTTAGGCACAAGTACACGCAACCGTGTGTACAATGTTGGTGACAGAAAAAGGTAACTCAACTGTTCTTCTGCTTCTTCCTGTCTCTGGGCGGCTCCTTCAGTGCCTTGATGATGAGGGAGGCCGCGGAGGGGCAAACAGATATGGCCGCCTGCCTGTTCTGGATCGTCAGCTTCACTGTGATCTTCAGGCCTTTCCAGTCAGACGTCGCCTTGGCTATGTCATCGCCCACCTTCTTGGGAGACTTCACAACACAAGCAATACACATCATTGTGAAAAACACATACTGAAATAATATCAGTAATTGTTCCACACCACATATACAAGATCATCTCTTGATCCTGATGGCATGATCCTGCATACATTATCGTAGCAAAAACTTGCGATGAAACAAAGAATTATTTTATGTTGAATACGAAAGAAAAAATTCTCACAAGATTGACAATTTTATTATATTATGAAATTCAAGTTTTTATTTTCAGGATCATGCCAACAGGATCAAAGGATAAACTTGGCTACACAATATTAAACCACAAAATTAAACCACAATTATTTATATACTAGCTGCAGTACCCAGCGTTGCCCGGGCTGAACACAGGGTGAAGGGGAACTGTTTAGAGATCAGATGTAGTTAGTAATTGTCTTCTTAATTTGAATGTCAAGTGTGCAAAATAATTTACATCACTTTCAGATCCCGACAGACGTTCTGCCAGTTTATAGTTATTTACCTGGTCTGTATGTAATCGAGACTCTATAAAGCAGTATAGAAAAAAAAAAAAACTCAAAAATAAGGGATTACTAATATTGAAAAGATTCCATTATCTAGCTAATGCTCGGCATGCATTGCAATGCCTCATTCAGTTTTGTTTTGTAATATGTTTGAAGTAGTTACACATATACAAATAATCTATCCATGTCTCTAAATATATACCTTTATATCTATCTACATCTATAGTCCTATAGATCTATGTATCCCTCTATCTGAATTTATCTCTTTATATCTACATATATACCTCACACTATCTCTATGTATTCTATATGAGGGTACTGATTGCTTCGTTGTTAATATCACACAGGTGTTTTTTACTTGTATGGGAAAATTAAGAATGATAAGGCATCTAGTGCATGGCAACAATGTTAATAGGCAATAGGAAATAAACTTCTAGCGCCTGCGGCATTGTCAACACACACTTTGTACGTGTACTGCATGTTGTATCTAACCCCCTCCAACGCATTTGATTCTAAATTGGACTTTTAGTAAGGATCCCTAATGTTATTGATAATATAATATAGCCTATAGCCTTCCTCGATAAATGTACTATCCAACACTGAAAGAATTTTTCAAATCCGACCAGTGGTTCCTGAGATTAGCGTGTTCAAACAAACGAACTCTTCAGCTTTATAATATTAGCATAGATTTTTAGACTTATTCTTTCCAAAATATTTTTGTGAAAATTACCTACAAGCTTGTTTAATAAAAATAAGCTTCTGAGCAAGGCGAATGTATGCTAAATAAACTATCCTATTTCAAAGCAATGATGAGTATACTAATAATACTGCATCACCAATGACGAAAAATTTCACTACTGTCACCATATCTGCTCAGACAGATTACATAACAATGCTACAGGATAAGACTTGGAGCCATCTTAAGTTACAGTATTTCTCCACCTTGCTTCTTACCAACATATATTTAATAATGAGACAATAATGAAGAGGTTAACACAACAGAAGCTAATAAATCATCTGAGTACAAGTTCTCCACATCACTTCTGTCATCTCACAGACATGCACTAAGTTTGTTATACTTGCAGGTTTGACCTTTAAACTTTCGGGGCATCCTTGCACGTTTCACTTGCCAGAAAAAGTATGGTGTATGGTCGTGGGAGCATGATGCTCTTAAGTCGAAACAGGTTCTGCTCTCAATGCCCCTCTTGAGGAAGAGATGTGAGGGAAAATTGTCTGCTTGTGTGTTGTTCATAATGTTCGGTGTATCGAGATTATTTCTGACAATGAATAATGAATACACGTAACAATGATGATTGTATATTCATATATTATGAATTAAGTTTTTTTATATTATTCACTAAAGGTTATGTGGAGTATCCTTATTGATGACCTAACTTTTAAACACATTCAAATTAATTTTATTATGATCTCATCATTTGTAATGACTAAGCAGTTTCACCTTCAGAAAAATCTTAATTCGCAACTGCATTTTATTCAAGACATTTGCATTAGTGCCAGATAAAAAAAAAAAAAAAAACTAAAGTAGTTCTCCTCTATATAAAAGTTAACTCTTTTTGACCTAAGTTAATTAGCTTATAATGACAAAAAACTATACCACAATTATCTACTTACCAAGCCCAGAGGTCCTATCTTAGGGGCAAGGGATGAGGTTGCTCCAACTTCTCCACCCACACACCTCAAGAACACTATAAAAAAAAATTGAACGTAATTACATAGTAACTTCTTTAAAAACTGAACTTTATTTTATCATGGTAATTTTCTAAAACAAAAAATTCTGAAAATAGTAATTTTGAGCCCATCTCATATCTCAAAGAACTTGTAAAACAGCATTGTAATAATTCAAGTAGTAGTTTACTATTTAAAGCCTCAGCCACACAGATTGCCGTACTCATTTTTATTAGACTTACAATCATAATTAATTTTTTATGTACCTACAGGAACTTCCGACATATTGAATTAAAACAGCAAACATCAGGAACAAGCCATCAGGATCCAGGAATAAACTTCAATATACGAGGGGGAAGAATTAGCATATTTTTAATTGTCCATAGTTGGCTGCAGTTGTGCTAAACACAGATACCTATAGGTATACAATTGCATGTAAACAATGAATAGAGGCAGCAGTGAGAAAACACAGGTATTGTAATGTAAAGTAAGCTTTAAACTGTTATTTTTCACAAACTAATAGGAATTAGGAAACCATGTTTTCAGGGTACATTAAGGGATGTCTCTAGTATTTGAAAAAACACATACTGTATTCTTTTTTATTTACTCCTCATTCCCCGAAGCCGCGACATCCAATGCTGGTATAGTAATGTAAGTTATAAACTATTTTCACAACCTAGTAGTAATTAAGAAACAATCATTCAGGGTAAATTTAGGGACGTGTGTGGTGTGTTTAAACTATGTTTTCTGATATTTTCTTTCCATTATAAAAAGCTGCAACATCCGATAATTATCCACTGCTATTTTTCTAAATATTGGTGACTTTGGGCATGCACAAATAACAAAACCATCAGTTTTTGTGTAGTTGCACTTATGTGCTTTTATTTAATCCTCTTAGTATTCAGCTTTATTCATGTCAAAAGAAAAGTTCATCGAAAAAGTATGAAAATATCAATCTTATGGAATACTGTTAAACTCAGTTCCAATTTATTCAGAAATTATCCATAAATTTGGCTTCCTCCTCACATGCAACTGCTTCATGAAATGATGAAATTCTACAAATATTTTATTTTGTATCAACTTCACGAACCCATTCCAGTAAATATGTAGAGTCGCGGTATATGCGGAAAAAAAAAAATGCTAAAAATCCGAAAATACTTTTATTCTATGCTCTTTCACTTCCTCTTTTCAAATCAACCGGCAGAGATAAGAAATTCCAAATACTTTTGGAGATATTGAATTTTTTAATTTTCATCACAATACCTATGTACCTATTCATGCGGCGATCACCATTGTTTCTTGTTTACTAGTATCTATAATGTTTCTTATTGGACAATTTTGTCACGTGACAGTTACGTGATTGGCCAGTATTAAAATGAACCAATACGTGATTATTTATTTATTTATTTATTCATGTTCCGTCGGAGGTATCGCGACGTAGGAGAACGACTACATCATTTCCTTCTAATAGCAAAGGAAATGTACCCGCCTCCAACTTAGGTGGGTTTTCTAATTTTAAAGCCTAATTTTTTATTTGGATATTGTTGCGCAAGTAATAAGTAACAAAATTTTTTTTACGTGAGTTGTTAATGTTCATCATTTGTCCGGGTTTGTTAGGTCCGGTCAGTTACATTATAAATACTTTAAAACTAAAGAACCATTGAAATTAAATCATATTTTTAATGTCCGCTTAGTTTGAATGTATTCATAATGTAACTGACCTGACCTAATCGACCATTTTAGTTCCTACTGTTCATCCTTTGTCCCGGTTTGTTTGGTCAGGTCAGTTACATTATAAATATTTTAAAACTAAACAGCCATTAAAATTAATTCACATTATTTTTTATGTCCACTTAGTTTGAAAGTATTAATAATGTAACTGACCTGACCTAATCTACCATTTTATTTATTACGCATTTACAAACACACTGCAAAATAACAAAAATGGCCACGGTCGAATGGTTGTACAGGTGTTGTATTGCAAAATTAAAAAATTCGATATCTCCTAAAGCATTTGGAATTTCTTACCTCCACCGGTTGATTTGAAAAGAGGAAGTGAAAGAGCATAGAATAAAAGTATTTTCGGATTTTTAGCATTTTTTTCCGCATATACCGCTACTCTACATATTTACCCCCATTCCTTTATATGTTTACATACTATGAGAACCAGCAGAAAATTACTTTCTTCAGAATATAATAATCACTCTAATCTCATTGCACGCCTGTTTGACGTTAATTTCAGGGCAGTGCCAGTCGCGTGTTAGGGGCCATTCTAGGGTAATATCTCTGCAAACTTGATTGATCTATTGGCCACCTAGCACAGCAAACATTGAATAGTTTTCTGTGTGGCCTCGGCATACAACGGGTTGGTTTGCAGCATTTAAATTATTGCAAACTGACAACTGTTGGTTAGGTACGATGGGCTCACCGAGATGTAAAATACTTAATTTTTGGGGGTAGATAAGTAGAATTACACACCATATTTAATAATATACACATTTACAAACTTTTTACATGAGCGTATTATCAAGTAAACAACCCAAAAGAGAATTATCGCAGTTTAGAAGGAAAACAAAGATGTAAAAGCCACATTTGAGCAACACACAAAAATCAGCATTAGTACAATTATCAACCTTACCAACTTTCACTTCGTTTGGGTCAAATTTTGGAGGCATTGTTACACAACTTTAAAGAACTTGCAATATTACGATACTATACGAGATCCCTTCGGATTTTAACTAGAACACGCACCACGTTTCACAAATGTACTTGGTAACAGAAGAAAGCTTACGGAAGTAGATTTGCCAAATGCCAACATGACAGAAATGTCTTTCGTATCCGAAGCAAAATATCCCCATTATTTTTAGTTTTACGTATATTTTACTGTATTAAAATGTTTGAGCACAGTTAAGTAGTCAAGAATAGAATTTCTCCTTAATTCTCTTCATGAGAATATTTTAAATTAGTAAGCTTATTTGTAGAAATTGTTAGCATTTTTTTTTTTGGACATTGGTGGTTTGAAACTTTTCTAGTTTTTTTTCCCCCAGTTCATTTGTTCTTATTGTTGATTTGTTATTTGTTGTGAAATGCCGGTGTTTGATAATATTAGCGGCAAGTGACCGTTGGGTAATATTTTTTTAAGAAATAAGTATTGTATAATTACTTGTCTGTTTTTGTGTAGTGACTATGAGGCCTACCTTATTTACTTACCAACTTAAATAAGCCTGGTAGTTCTCTGAGCTCATTTTAGCTGTAAGAGGCATTTAGGATTAAAGAAGTGTGCACTCTCGCTTTACACACTAGCTTATTTACAAAGTGAATTGTGATGTCGACCCTCAGCGGTGCTCACGGCACACTATATGCGCTTACGAATTTTTAAAGATTTAATATTGTTTGATCACAGTTGAAACATATTTTATGAGTCTGAATGGTAATTGTAAAGCTTCAGAAAGAAAATGCAAACTTTAGAAAAAAAAACTGATTCCAGAATGCAATTAGTTATTTACAAAAAAACAAACGGATAATATAAACCTTAAATTTTTCCCTATAATTTCAATACAATCGTCATATTAAGTCCATTTTCAAAACAATACCGCTGTTTACTAAATTTTTCAAAGGAAAGAAAAACGCACAAACCTCCAGGGAAAACAGTAAAAAATGCCCACGGCTGCGTCAATGTACAAACATTGTAATGTAAGCTATAAATGGTAATTGCTCAGAAACCAGTAGGAATTCAGAAACACTTCAGGGTAAGACAGGTACGCGTCTAGTGTTCAAAAAAAGAATATTCAAAATATTTTTACTTTCCATAAAAGTCCCTCCGTAAGAATATTACCATTTTAAACTGGATAGTAATTAGGGCCGTGAAGACCAGGGAGATTGTGGGGTAACACATTGGAAAGAAGAATTTTTAGATAAAAAAAAGTTAAATTTTCATAAATTGAAGTAAGTTGGGAAAGGAATTGAAGGTGTTAGGAAGTGGTGAAGGTTAAAGCATACACCATGCTGGTCAGACAGATGCTGGAGAATGTAGTTGCAGTATGGCTCCTATAGGGTGATGGAAGTGCATGAGTTGGAGAAAGTACAGAGGTGAGTAAATTGTAAGGGTCACTGCTTTTTCATAAAAAAAAAATGATAGAATTCTAAATTAGATTTTGAATACTACTGACATTTACTCTATTTGCCCAGAAATCTGCTTTCAAAATTCCTACTGGTTTGTGAGAAATTACTGTGAGATTGTATATGTTACATTAGGAAGCCTGTGCAGTGACTCTGCCGCCACCATTGTGCTTTAGTGTAGCAGAGATTGTTTTTCACAAGAGATTGGCCTGACAGTTGTCGCCACCCTACTGTTTACTTGATACTAGCTGCAACTTGATCTAGTGGTTCTCCAGAGATCCGTAGGAAGACAGCGTAGCTGAGGGTTTTTTCAAAATGACAGTTCTGTTTGATGTCAGTGTGATACGGCCGGGGCCAAGACTGTTTTCTACCCTAACGAGGCACAACAAGCATTCTTGGCCCCGGTCGTAGGGTACTGACACTAAACATCCTTGCCATTTTGAAAGAAGCCCCGGCTATGCTTATGAAGCACAACATGGCGACAGCTGCGTCACTGCACAGGCTACATACTGTAATCTATAAACTGTTATTTCTCAGAAACTAGTATGAATTTGGAAATACTTTGTTTCAGGATAAATTGAGGAACATCTGTAGATGTCTAAAACACAACCGTTGGATTTTTATCTTCTTTCTTTTTTTTATGGAAAAGCCACAACCCGTACAATTTACTCAAGGTGTCCTGCAATATGGATGACAGGTATGTGCTGATGGTGGCGAGGTGGTGATTGATGCACAGGCATTCTATGATCCTGAGGTGAAGCAATCTTCGAGCATAGCTTGCAAAATGAATAATGTAGGCCTACCCTAGTTGTGGCACAGTTGTGTCATGTTCACCGAAGTACATCAGTTTCATAGTGTATAAAGCCTTGGTCATATAGTACATGAGAAAAATGTGTTTCCTGAACACTTCAAAACTTTGAATCAAAATTAGAGGCAATAAACTTAAAAATGGAATTTAGTACCATATAGAAGTAAATGCCACCATGAATTATTCTCTGTTTAGTAAGTACACTTCAGTATAACAGTGCTTAGAGAATGCCAAGCTAAATCATTTTATGGTGGGTTTAAACTTTCAATTTTTGGAATTTTTTTCATCCATATTTAATTATTTTCATTGCATCTAATCGAAAAATCCGTTTCTTCGTAGCTCTTCCGTATTTGAGAGTTTTATAGGATTCTGCAAGACTAAATAATTTATAAAACTGATGAAAAATTTTCACTGCTTATTAGGTTCACTGGAGAACCTAATAACCAGAGGTGCCCACCCCCCCCAAACACTAGACTCACCCCCCCCAACCTAATGATGCCCCCCCCCCCCCCCCCCCCCGAAATATTTTGTTCCATTTTCTCAATGATTTACTTGATGATTTTATAATGTTATCCTTTTTTAGTATTATATTTTGTCACATTTTGCATTAATTAAAACTGATTTTATAATAATAATTTTGGCCATATCAGGTAATATTTAATATTATAATTTGAGCATACTTTGACATGTGACAATGTTCTTTTCAATCCTTGCTTGTTACCTTAATAGCTTAAAAATGAGATGAAATAGTATCGCAGCATCATTCACAATAGTTTAGTAGTACAATGGAAAATTTTAAAAATTCTGAATTAGACATATATTTAAAACAGTTAACATTGAGTTATATGTAATATATACATCTTAGCATAACAAACAAAAGTAATACAGATAACTGCCTGTTTGAAAATCTAGCTCAAATTGAATTTGTGTCTCCTTGCAATAACTTTCACTAGCAAAAAAAATTGCATGATTAAAAATTAACGCTGATCTATATCCTTGACAAAAGCTTCTTCCTTGAAGATGTAGATAGAGAGAAGATCTCAACGATTTCATCATTTGAAATGGATGCAAGCACATCTTTTTCCGAACACAGAACCATTAGATTTGACAGCCATCTGTCACCCATGCACGATCTCAGCCTGTTTTTCACTATACGTAACTTATTCATTGCACTTTATACGGAACAACTTGTAACTGCCAATGAGAGTAAAGTTGCATAAACAACTTTAATAGCTTTAAACCCAGAAAAGTTATTGAGGCATCGATAAGGTTTCTGAAACCCTTAGGATACCCACAAAACATTTTTCTTTTCATCTCCCTTATCTTCCTTTTCCTCTTCATCACCATCGATTTCTTCTGTATCTATCAGGTTTTCATTAGCCACTTCAGTCTCTTCATCTTCCTTTCTTGATGTTCTTGGGCTTTCTTTTACCACATCGGATAGTGAGATATTTGGATGTGTGTCAAGGTACAGATCACTGAAGCTGTTCAGTTCTTCAGCCACCGAGTCACAATCCCACTTGTAGAAATCACACAACTCTTTGATGTCTTCAGATTTAACATTATCTTTCTCTGCATTAAGAACTCCTGTGTGAGAAAATTGGCTCATTTGCATAACCATTTTTAAGGAATGATCGGAAAATCTATCCTCGAGCTGACGATGCAGAGAATCTAAGAGCTTAAAATACATTTCAATTTTAAGTCTACGATTTAGGTCTATTTTGGGCTCGTCAACTCCAATCTCGTCCATTGCCCTCTTCCTAAACCTTATTCTTCCAGGTACTGATACAAGTGGATGAATGTCATATTTTTTCGCAAAATCTTCCGATTTTTTTAAAAAAAAAAAAAGTGTTTCTAATATGCGTGTTGTCTTGAAAGTACTTAAGGCACCCGCCTACCTGGGAGCGCATCCCGAACTTTCACTCGCTATCGAATCAGCCTTCACGTGCGACAGCGGTCGTTGCTGGAACTAGGCTGCATCCGCGTTCCCTCGTCGGGAGTGTCATTCATATTCCCCCTTCCAAGAATTTTCACAACCGTAATAGGGTGTTTCCAAACCTCTAATACTTCTGCTCTTATGGCGGAAAGAAAGATAACTGATACCGCGTGCAATTCTCTCTCTTTCAATCCATCCCTCACCCCACCCCCTTCCTTGTTGTTCTGACGCTACGTCCGTCGCATACAATGCAGTGACCTAATATTTTATTTCTGCATAGTTTGTAGAAAGGTCCAGCGCATACCCTTATATTAGTGCCACATACATCGCGTGAATAGTTAGTAAGATACAGAAGCCTGAAAAACCCATTTTTGGCCATGTTCAGGGATAATAAAATATTGTTATTTATGTACAGTTCATTTTGAAAATATATTTTAGTTCTTGTCTAAAGTTTGAGTTCTTTTCATACCGAATCCGATTTCTAAAATTTTCTGTAGTATTCTGTTTAAACATGTATTTTAAACACTATGTAACACTCACTGTTCACTTGCTAGGTAGGCGAGCGCCTTAAGCAAGGGCAGTCGTTTGAAATGTGTGTTCTTTTCGTAGATAAATGGCGTGAACACACATTTACATAGTTTCTGTATAAAAACGTGTTCTAACACGCTGCAGCGCGATTTTCTGACATGTAGACGGGCCCCGTAATAAGTGTCTGATACCGATATGTACATTTGTATTGCTTATTATATTTTACACTTACCTTTCTCGTTATGGTTCATAAATAGCAGTAGATGTCGATGTTCCCTCAACATAAGGTTTCCACGCAGAACTATCACTGCACTTCACCTCAATTATTTTTTTTCCTAATTTCTAAATTGTGCTTAACTTTATTAAAATGCTTCTTCTTGCAATGGTATGCCCACTTATCATGTCTAACAGTCCCTTCACACAAAATCTCTAAACATTTATATTCATATTGCGTTTGCTTTTTAGGCATGGCTACAATACCAGCATTATATCACGATTACACTTCAAAAACTAATTAATTCGAAGATGATAACAATAAGAATAACGCACAAGCACAACCCGACTTCGCACTGATACATTCAGTAATGACAGACAATAGCTTCAGTGTGGTCCAGCCAATTCTGGGCTGTCGCTGCCAGCTATAACAAGCAAAACAATGAAATGAGAAGGAATGCGTGTAAAGTGATAACACTTTTCCTTTTTCTGTCCATATCTTTTGACTTGTAAAGAAAGTGTGGGGAATAATCGGAAATATGGTCTCAACTATCCGGCGGGCATGAGCTGAACAGAGGTATAGAATTTCCAAGCCTGATAGAATGCATCAGATTCTCCTTTCAATTGCACGGTCTGCGCAGGCGGGAAGCTTTTTTTTTTTTTTTTTTTTTTTTTTCAGTGTGTGCGCTTATTGTCGAAGCGGGGATAGGGACCATCCTGAACTGACAGATGCTAAACTGCTTTTGTTGAGGAAAGTGCGGGGTTGCCAATTTGATTTACAAGATCCCTTTCAATTATCAAAGCACCAGAAACGTATTTTCACATTAGAAGCTATAAGTATGTAAATAATATATATTTTTTTCTCGTCTTTTAACAACCCCCCCCCCCCCCCCCCCTGAAATTTTAATGACGCAGTCTGCGTCGTTACCCCCCCTTGTGGGCACCCCTGTAATAACACTAGTCTGTAATTGCTGAGGTTTCACAAATTATGACAAGTGATGGCAGAGCAAATGAAAGGAATAAAAAATTTAAGAAATGGGAATGCAGTGGAAATAAACTCTATAAACCTAAATTATTTTGGAGCTGGTAAAATCCTTTAGATAACTAGTTAAACTAACACAGAAAAATCCCAATGAACTACTCACTATCACTAAACCTTCACAAACCAAATTTATTTTTCCTCATCATATCCCTTAAATAATTTTTCATTTTTAGGTTTGAAACTCCAAAATGTTGATCACAATTTAAGTTATTAAAGATTATTATTTGTGAGTTTTTTATTCAGGTAATCAACCATTTTTCAGAACAGCTGTTATGGGAATGAAAACTTCATATAAAAAAAATGTAGCTGTTTTGATTTATGTAGTAACTCCATACACATACAATGGTTCTGATTCGCTCAGAATTTTTTTTTTTTAAACTTGCACAACACTGATGTAATTACAACTAAAGATTTTACATTATAAAAAAAAATTTGAAAGAAGGATAAAATATATGAGTCACAGAATGAATGTGTGTGTGTATGGATAATGAAAGAGGCAGAACTGAACAAAAAATTCACAAAAAAGATCAAAAAATGTGCAGATTTTCAGACACAAGGTGGCCTTTATTAGGAGTTGTTAAGACACTTGAATTACTTAAAACTATTTGATCTCTGTCAATACTGTTTTCAGTACCTACCTACCTCTTGTGATGCTAGAAGAAAATACCTTCTGTGATGCTGAATCTCAGGCACCAGATGGTCAGGTAAAATAATTGCAGAATATTTAATTAAGTTAGCATTTTTATAGTGTGTTAAGAGTATTTCAGCTTATTTCTACCTTTATGTCTGACCACTCTTTAGATGAAGGAATGGCATCGTGGGTGAAAGCAAGAACATCATCTGGGATGCCGTACTATGTGACGTAAGTTGTCACACACAACAATCTTAATTTGTAGAGTAGGATTAGGTATGTATTGATTTGCATAATTTGTTTGTATTGTAAACATTTGTTCACAAGGAAAACAAATCAATGTTAATTGAATGTTCAGCACATTTATTCCAAAACTATTTTACTTTTTTTATGCACATCATCTTGTGAATAAAGATGTTCATAACCTTAAGATCTGAAAAAAAGTTTTGTTATAAATTTTACGTCTCTGCCACTTGAGGATGATCAGATATATATTATAGTTATTAGTTTTTGAGAAATGTTAAATCATAAATCCGTAGTCATGTGAATGAAAGTTTATATTATCTTCTACTGGGTTGGGGGTATGGTGGATATATATCCCTCCCCATCCCCCGAAGTCATGAAAAAATTTGCCTTGCAAAGTATCAGTAAAGACAGTATGTTACTTGTGAGAAGCCACATCACCTATGGCTACTACTATTGCCCATATGTGAGTGTGTTAGTGTCAATAGTAATATAAGTTTTTTGAATCATTTTCAAATTATAATTATTTTCTTTTTTTCTTTTCGCCCCTGAAAAAATTTCCTGTATCCGCCACTGGTTCATAAACATTTTTAATATCCTTAAAAAGTCCTTAATTTCTCTTGAATTAAATAAGGATCCTTAAAGGTCTCTTTAAAATTCACTAAGAATCCTTACAAACTCCTTAATAAAGACTGATAGCATGAAAGGAATGGATACATGCACGTAGTTAAGGCTAAGATCCTTAGTTTTGCAGCCTCCAAGAAAATTATTTCTCCCATGAATATCGTAGTAGATAAAAAATACATACTAGACAGAATTGTAAATAAAACTTTGAATTTTGTAAATATGAAGATAAATTTTTTTTCAAAAAATGCTTTCTTATTTCATTTTAATTTTGAAATTTTTAAAACTAAATATTAGGTATATATTTAAACGGTACACGGCTGTTACTTTGCACACAACTTAAAGGAGTTACAATGAACAATTCTGTCTATTAATTTTTTTAATACAACATATACAGAATTTAAATAATCTGAGTATTAAATACTGTGATTTAACTGTCACTTGCCGCTGATGAAAGGAACGAGTTCAACAGTTTGCCGCTAGAGCTCCGATTAGTTCCGAGTTTACTCACTAGATGGCTCTAATATCGCAGGAGTTCAGGCGGGAATATTATCGCTTCGAAACGGTCAAAACACAACACTAGTATCAGCAATAGTAATGAATGAATTGAAAACCGTCTCACGTTGTCGACAATTTCTATAGATATATTTGTCAGCTTTTCAGTGATATAAATTATTATTAATATTCTTCACTTGTGACAAATTTATTCATAGATAATTTTTTATTTAAAATCATCTAACTACAATTACTGAATTGTTTTAGTAGATAGAGATTTATTATAATAGTTGGGCGTCTTAAAAAAAACTTATTTTGGAAATACTAAAGTGCTAAATATGATTATAATATCTAACCTGTTTCGTTTACGGGCATCTACGTGAACGTCGCACATTACATTTTATTCAGGGTTGGCACGTTTAAAACAAAATGTTTAAAACAATATGTTCAAAATTGTTTAAAACAATACACTCTGAATAAAACAAGTTTAAAACACAATGTTTAAAACATTCTGTTCTAAACATGTTTTTTTATATGTATTTTAAAAAGGTTTTATTTCTTACGAAAACAAAAACTGCTTATTGACATTTTCATCACAAGCATCACTGTCTCATTGTAAGTCACCAATTGTGATAAATATCCAGGGTGCCAGTTCCACTAAGTTCATCTAACCTAATTAAAATTTGTTTTTGTTAGTTAAGTGCACGGAAAACAGTTACAAGTTTGGCAGCCTTCTCTGTTCCTAGCCGGTTCCTTACAGTACTATGCACAAACCCAAATGTGGAGAAAAGACGTTCAATACCAGCTGACGAAGCTACTGCACTGTGTAACTGATGTGCCAGGTGCAGAGTTGCATGATAGGTACTTTTCTCCAAAGCCATCCACCCTACTAGAGGTTTAATCTCTTTTAGTGTTACAGGACTGAATAAGTATTATCTTTGAAAGATTTGTGCAATGGGAGTGCATGACTTGATGTAAGCTTTTGGACATACGCCATTGCTTAGCACAAGTATGTCTGTAGAAGAAAACTACAAAAAACACAAATAAAGCAAAAAATTGCTGTTGTCAGGATATAAACACCACACAATAATCCACAATAGGAATTTGGTCACACCTGTGTTTTCGTACCATGTGCGTCTTTGCCTGAGGACAGGAGTAGATTGCAGTTCCCGAAACGTCGCTTGTTTCTGTTTTGGAAAAACTATTGTGTTTGTTTCGTATTTTCGTTTTGTCGTGTTTTTGTCTCATTTTGACTGTTGTGCTGAATTTTTTTGGGTTCAATATTTTTGTGCTGTCATCATTTGTGGATTTTTTTTTCCGTTCTTTTTTGAAAAAACTATTGTATTTGTTTCGTCTTTTCGTTTTGCTGTGTTTTTGTCTCGTTTCAACTGTTGTGCTGAATGTTTTGATTTCAGTATTTTTGTGCTGTCATCATTTGTGGGTATTTTTTCGTTCTGTTAGTCCATTTTTCTTTGTTTCGCTGACCATATTCCTGTTGTGGAGTATTGTGTGGTGTTTATATCCTGACAACAGCAATTTTTTGCTTTATTTGTTTTTTTTGTCATTTGTTTTTTTTGTAGTTTTCTTCTACAGACATACTTGTGCTTAGCAATGGCGTATGTCCAAAAGCTTACATAAAGGCAGGACTGAATAAGTACTCCTTGAAAGGTGAACTTTTTGCCTTGTACTTAATAATATCCGGAATGGCTACAGTCAGGGAAAACCGGGAAATGCCAGGGAATTCCATATTCAAAAATGTGTAGCAATATACCTTACACCTGATGGGACGTCTGCTGAAACCATATGTGCAAAAAATATTTTGATGGTTTTGATTAAAATTAATATTAAAAACAAAAAAAAAAATTAAACTTAAAAAAACTCTTTAAAACATGACAAACTGTTTAAAACAAAAAAAAAACAGTTTAAAACAATAAAAAACATGTTTTTTGATTTTTTTTAAAAAAACTGTTTTTTCCCAACCCTGATTTTATTACAACATTATTTCACATACTTATTATATTAGTGACTTCATTATGTATTTTGATATGACTCTTTACCTTAACATATGAATGAATCCTGCAATCACGGTGTATTACAATAATAGCAAAATGGTTTCATATAATAATATAACTTCCAAAATCAATTTTAATTATTAAATTATTATTTATATTTCTATTCAAGAATCGCACATTCAAGACAAATAAATAATGTTTAAGATTTTATTAGAATATTTCAATTATTGTAAAAAAAAATTATTTGCAAAATGACAATGACTTTCTATAAATTTATTTATTATATTTCTTTAGTTATATTTATTTAATTATGTTTCTTTAATTATATTTGTACCTCGACTTTAGCTCTGGTAGAATGGGCTATACCTCTGGGTGTAATGTTACATAAATGAGTTATGATCAAAATAATAGTTAGTATTGCAACTTTATAGAGATGTTTAAAAAAAAATAGTAACTGAAGGACCAGCCGCCTATGGCAACTTCCTCCCGTAATGATTTAGTTATGTATATAACGATACAAAAATAAGGGCCAATCTCTCGATGCTGTCGTTGAACAATGGTTAACTAAAGGTCGTTTAAAATTACTTTTGATTTTTAACAATAGATTTTTCACTACCCAAGCATTTATTGTATCACTAACCTTGAGCAGTTAAACATTTTCGTTAGTTACACAATTTCAAGGCAGTGGCGATTCTTTTTTTTTTCTTCTTCTGGGGTCATGTAAAATTATGTTTGTAAACAAATATTGGCCAGAAAGAATTATATATTTTTCAATTTAACTTCCGCTACATTATTTGCAACTATAAATGATCAAAGAAACATAAGTTCCAAGTGCGCGCACACACGCACGCATATGTATACATGTAAATACTTTTGAACAAGTGAAATAAGGAGTTTTAGAAAATAAACATTCAGGTAATTTTCCAAAATAAAATTTTAAAGACCTTTATATTGTGTTCTTACATTTGCAGTTAGATTTATTTAAATTATTTGGCAAATATTACAATCTAAAAACTTTTTTAAGTATGTCCAGTAATTTTTTTAGGTAATTTTATTTGTGTTACAAGAAACCGAAGACCTTGCTGAAGTGAAATTATTATGTATATAAAATGTGTTTAAATGGGTGTGTTATACTTAGATGAAATTGATCTAGAATTATATGAAATAAAATTCTATTGTTTTACCAGCATTTGAGCTTTCTAGCTTACGTGAAATTGTTATAGTTAAACTTTATTGCCTAAATTTTGAATTGCTCGAATATGCAAAAAGTAATTCACTCGCTCACACACTGGCCTATACAGGGGCGTAGCCAGGGGGGGGGGGGGGGTTCAACCCCCCCCCCCCCCCCCTTTAGCACCAAATCTTTAATTTTTTCTTATTCATCACTGAAACAAATTTCATATTAAAATTAATAAAAATTTTACCAATACAATATTTAAATTTAAGTACCGAAAACTGCTAAAATAGCACTATTTTACACCTTAAAATCCAAATTTTCCCGGGGGAGGACCCCGAACCCCCCCCCCCTTTTTAATACGGGGGGGGGGGGGAGCATGCTTCTTAACACCCCCATTCACAAATCCTGGCTACGCCACTGGGCCTATACAAATTCCAACCCACTACCAAAAGGGCTGGAAACTTGAAATTTGGGTCGCAGCCTCAATGAGGAAATTCAGAAAAGTACCAATTTTTATTTTCTAATTACTAAAAAAATAAAATTAAGAAATAGGCACGCACCTTTAAAATCGGTGTATACCTTATTTCGGAAGAACGTTGTTGCAGAAATTATTGTTTACTTCTCATGCTTGTACAAATTGAACAGTACTGTAAATGTATTTGATGACATTAGCAATAGTAAGTTATTAGCTGATATTGAATACAATTTTTTTTCGTGACTACAAACAATAAGGTTCTCTGCTTGGCGAGTGATTAAATTATACTAATGTCAAAAAAATGTTATCGGGAAAAAATAAATGAAGTTATTTTATACCACTGATTCACTACCCATAAAATCAAACTGCAAAGTCTTTGCAACTGGTATCTCACACAAGAAATATAAAACATATTCGTGCTTCATTTTGTATAAAAATAAAACACATATATAATATTGGGAGACAGCCTTGGAAATGATGCTTATCACCAACATGACCAATCAGACTCATAGTCATGTTTACGATGGCAAGACAGCTAGCAAACCAGTTCAGTTTATATGCAGCTTAACTGAAAAATTTATTCAATATTTTCGGGGTAGTTTTACGCTCAAAATTAATACAAAACCAAATCAGCAATCCTTGTATGATCATTTATAATACTACAAAAAATCTTCCATTTCCTTCGAATTGTATTGAGCACTAAAATATTGATTTACTTTTGGCCCAGGTTTTGTTTGACGATACTCTGTAGAGTTTCGCTTGTTTGCATTGTTTATTTATCAGGTTTAATTCATGGCCAAATTAATTGAAGTGTAACACAAATTATTTATATATGTGTGTCTGGTTAGGAATCAGTATGATGTACTAGAAAAAATATGTCCTATCAGTGTAATGAATGGTTGTGCCCTTACAAGCGTGGAATATTTATGAAACATTTTATTTCTTTGGTATTTAAAGTCGCAGACTTGTATTTTATTTATTTCATTTAGACAACAACATGCGTCCGTGTTTTCTACATGGCACGCTCTGTGATATTTTGAATGTTATAGTAATTTTGGCTTTTTAAAATCAGTGATTTATGTGCAGTAGACTAATTTGTAATTTTTTATAATTTCTTTTCACATTTTTAATGATCCATTTGCTAATAGTATATACACTTCTCCATTAATTATAATAAACACATATTCCATTATTGGAATTCTTTCAGAATGGGTATCACAAGACTACAAAAACTATTCTCCTGCATAAGAAAGGTGATAATACCAGTAAAGAAAATTATTGTCAGAGAGCAATTACGTCTTATATCTAGGGACACCTGAATTTCGCGAATACATTTCGTGTCAAGGTATTTTACAAAACACTGTAGATTTTTCTTGTAATTATTGGCTGCGGTCGGTGAAGGCTGTTTTCCCGCACTTGACGAGGCCAATGAGGACGTAGTTACCGTACTGCTGCACGCCCGCAATTCGCCAAACCTCTTAAGGAAAAAGTTACAGTTATGTGTGAAATAGCCTGACACGAGATGTATTCGCGAAATACAGGTGTCCTTAATTGTATCGAAAAATATTTGAACATTGTAAGATAATTTTAAGTATGAAAAGTTCAAAATACTTTCAAATTTTATACATGGTTTTATATTAACTCTAAGCAGTAAAATATATACTGCTTATTTTATACAAAATATATCTATACACGGCAACTGATTATGAACCACTTGAGTTTTTTTATAAAGCATCTAAGCCCTTGACTGTATAAATATATTGTTGGATAAATTAACTAAACTAGGAATACTATAAAATGCACAAAAAAAAGAGTTTGATCTCAATGACATAAAGCATAATCTATCTATTTAGCACAGCCTGAATAATTCATTCCCTATTGTCAAGACTAAAATTAAAAAAAAAAACGCGAAAGAAGCAGTATAAAATAACTATCTCATTATCTTTGCGGGTAACTCAAACATCATACAAACAATACGAAATATTATTAAACGTAAGAAAGCATATTGTAAACACTGTAAATAACTTAGATTTTAAATCAAAGGATAATAATCAGTCTGTAAAATTTAGTTTTAACGATGAGTTGGAAACAGAACATCAAACATATATCATAGCTCATAGGTGTTACTGCCAACAGAGAACTCTCACAAACAATACAATTCCTTTCTGCGCAACCTGCAAGCTCCGGTACCTTCTGTATGTATATATATATATATATATATATATATATATATATATATATATATATATATATATGTATGTAAAACTTTTCCGGAAGTCGTACCATGGTAACGACTGAAATATGAAGTCTTACTTCTAAATCTACTTATCTAGAGAACAAATTGTATTACATTATTTTCATAAAATTAACACCTTTATACGAACAGAAGTTTGCTCTTTTATTCATTTTTTTAGTTACGTGATAATTTTTTTGAGTTATAAAGGAATCCAACCTGAACAGTAAAAAAGAAAGGCTTTTAATGAACAAACTAACTAAGTCATTATAGATAACTGTTCAAACCATTTAAGATTCATCCTGTTACATAAATTTTTATATTTATATACATCTAATGTATAAACAAATCTGAAAAAAAGGCAATAAATTCCGATTGACTTCATTATCGAAATAGAATAAAACACAAAATACACTTGCAGAGAACCACCAAATATATTGCGTAAGTGTTTCTGCAATGGAGTTAAGGTTTAGAATTGCCTTTATTATTTCAAAAAAAATAATTTAAAACTCTAAGCAAATGTAAGAACACGTCTTCTAGATATAATGGAAGATTATAATGCCGTGTCCGAATTCGCCTGAAGAATATACTTGTAGATACTTTGGAAGTGACTTCGCAAGGCTGTCAGAAATGGACGTGAAGTATGCTATGCAATACGCAAGTAAATTAATCTATGTAATTCTCGCGTACTTCCAGTTGAAAATACGTCTTCATTTGAAAAACATTTGGTCATATTTTATATATCATTTAAATAATTTAAGAGGTCGTAAAATAAATATAATTTATTTTGTATTTTACTGGTATCAATAAATAAATTGACAAAATTAATTTATGGATGTTTAAAACGAAGTTTTAACAAACACATGTACATATTTAGCCTACCGATCGTTACTACAAAACAAAAGTACAATAATAATGTAAGATGCCGTAAATTCACGTGACAGCGATGAAGTGTTAAAAGAAAGGACTAATTTCACATGCGTTTAAAAATAAAATCTAAACATCCTTTTCGGCTGGCTAAACATTGAACATATCCGGATTCGTCAAAGGCAAATGAAGTACGCAAGGTTGTAAACATGTAACTGCATTACTTTCTGATTAATTTTAATAAAATTATGCATACCTCCAAAAAAATTTTCAGTTAAAATTAGTATTGTATTGGTGTTTGTATTAAAATATAATGTATACCGGGTATATTTTTATTGTGTTTTAAGATTTGTTGACTTTTGTACCTCATGTACTTTTGGTGAAAAGGTAATTATGTAGGTATTATTTATTATCAGGGCCCAAAGCATAACTTTATGTTCGTTGGCCGAAAATGAATTGTAGTTATACTTGTATATCTAAGAAAAATATTTGTATTTTGTATGAATGTAAGTATTTTATTATGTAAATTTTTATTACTTACAAATATTTTGTACTCATAATATCTAGTTTCCATTTGTCTTAAGACATAATCAAATTATACACTCAGCAGAAAATATTTATTGGTTCGCAATTTTTCATTGTTACAATATTTTAAAATGTAAATTTGCTATTCAGCAATATCAACTTCTAAAACGTGAGTAAAAATTATCATTAAATTATATCAATGGCATATTTATTGCATTAGTATTCCTTGCTCCTAATCACTTACTCTGGTTGATTACCTTCTGTATAACCTCAGTCAGTGACCGTAACTTATGTACACCTTTTCCCCACTAAGACGATTCAGGTGCAGATTCTGGAGCAGTGTTTTTTTATGTACGGATGTGTCAATAAATCCGTCAGTTTGTGAGTGATGTTGGGGGGGGGGGGAGGAATTACTACTCTTAAAATATCACTTTATGCTTGATAAAATATCCTTTGGTTAGCTCCCTCCGAAATATTCTTATACAACCTATGACGTGTAATTATTATTATTAGTTACAACTGATGTTTATTTCGAGCCTCTTTGACTTCCAGTTAATACATAAAAGACGAACTACCAGTGATGCTTGACGTCACCAGTAGGGATAGCATGAAGGAGCTCCTCATTTCGCCAGACGCGACTGGCATACACAAGTATTTATATTGCAATAATAAATTACTAAATGATAGCTTATTTTTCGCAAATATGATTATGTTTTTTACAAGAAGTACGAATGCCAGGACATTTACTAATAACATCGTTTTTAAACATCACATATTAAAAAAAGGAAGTGTAATCAAAAGCCACAAGCTGCAGGTCAGTTAAAAACGCAAACCAAACCTTTTTCTAGCTCTAGCCTCATGTATACATACTTAAAAACATAATACATTGAAAACACTAAAATTAATGCAATAACCTGCAATATTTTGAAGACAGATATTCAGCTACAAAAAATTCTCCGATAGTATAAAAAGTTTGCCTGTATATATAGTTGCACAGAAAAATACAGTCCTAATGAGATATCAAATATAGCAAATAATACCGCTTTGCAACATAACGTCATGCTATTAGATGGTCAACGTTCAACTGTTTGTGTAATACACATACGCAAATGTGTAAAGAAATAAAATTTGTTGGAGCGCAAAACATTTGTAGTACACAGTAAAAAATTATTATTTTTTTTTACGGGGGCAGGAAAACTACATTACTGGCCAACTTATTTGAATGTAGTGGTTAGCTGTGAACGAGCGTTCTTGCAAAAGAGACCAGAGAGGCAAAGGGATTGGAAATCTAATGCTCGCCGAGGCAGAGTACACCCTTCTCCCACCCCCCTCTCCATGGCCGGTCGTAAACATGACACCCCGCTGGGCGATAAGAATTCTGAGAACAGTGTCCTCTTTCCCACCCCCCTCCAGTTTTCCGCACGTCGCTACATCGTTCAACCGTACTGCTAGTGCGCTCTGTTGAGGACGTAGATAACTACGCGTGTCTTTGCCCGCTCGCGAGAAACTCAGGATCTTAGCCTTAAATGTTTTGTTTTTAACTTGGCAGGAAACAATGTTTTGTGCATGCGTAATGCACAGTACAATTGTCAAATTTTCAGCCACGTTATTAAATTTTGTGTTTAAAAATCATTTTGAATTCTTTTTGCATGTTAAGTATCTAACCTTAAAACTGAAAAAAAATATGTGGTTTACTGTCTTACTTTGAATGCATTAAGTAAATATAATTAATTAGTTATCAAATTATATTTTAGGGCTATAGATTTCAGATAGACACTATGCTTCGGTAAAATATGTGTTCCAGAATTATCTGTAAATATTGAACTAACAAATGAAATAATTTTTTTGCATTAACTATTTAACATCGTTATTTTCTTGAAGGATTTTTTTATATTACCCACAATGAGTTTTCTGTCTCTTAATAGTGGTGAAGGCAATGAAGTAAAGGGGTCCTTAAAATATTCCTTAGTTTTTTGATTGCACAAGAGGGTACGAACCATGTGCTATAGAAGATTACTCCCTGCCCTCCCCTTTCCCAGAACCAAAGTGTATACCAGCCTAGCATTCTACCTATTCTTTAAGTCAGTTTGCATCACACTGTCTAAGTGTGAGCCAGTAGTGTAGCCAGGATCTGTGTATGGGGGGTGTTAAGAAGCATGGCCCCCATGTATTAAAGTTGGGGGCCTGGGGATCCTCCCCCGGGAAAATTTGGATTTTAAGGTGTAAAATAGTGCTATTTTAGCAGTTTTCGGTACTTAAATTTAAATATTGTAATGGTAAAATTTTATTAATTTTTAATATGAAATTTGTTTGAGTGATGAGAGTGATGAATAACAAATTTAAATAAAGATTTGGTGCTAAGGGGGGGGGGGGGGGGTTGAACCCCTAAAAATCTCCCCTGGCTAGGCCCCTGGTGTGAACGTTGGTGTTTTCCAGCCACTCGACCAGGAAGATGCAGTGGAACCACCCCAAGTACGCTGAGATCCAGGAGCACATCAAGGAGTGCAATGTCATCAAGTTCGCCACGTATCGCATGGCGGCCAAACTGCTGGTGCTCAGCAAATGTCTGCACAGTGAGAAAATCACATAATTTGACTTGTAATTTACTGTTTTACCAAGGTTTGAAATTTGTGTCTAGCTAAAAATACAATTGTCTCATTAAAAATAGTCATGTATTTTCTGTGTTATGACTGCTGTGTACTAATATATCTGACTGCTGCTACCTCCTTGTATTACGTATTACTGTGTGAGGTTGTATTGAGTGTGTAAAGTTCTTGTCATCCTGTAGCTCTCTACTGAACCATTCCCAGCAGTGCTTGTATGCATGGGATGGGCGTTTCAGTCATCATCACCAGAAAATGCACTCTAACAGAATGTCTATAGGGCGTGCTGACCGTGTGTTCTCGCCACAGTGGAGTATGTTCGGCTGGGCGTGGTGGCGGGAGTGTTCGAGAGGCACCGCCTGCACTGCACTGAGAACACCGTCGTGCTGGAGGGTGACGAACTGGAGTCCTTGCTCTCCGACATCTTCTTCGCGGCCCAGAAGGAGACCCTGTCCCAGTTTGACGTGGACTTGACAGTGGAGCTGGCGATGAACCTTTTGCTCAACTGCTTTGACAGGTAAATGCTTTGTCTTTGCCGTTACTGTTCACTTGGTCCTAACACTGGCCAGAGCTATTAAGAAGCTGATCCTTACCTACAAGTATGTACCTTTTTTTTTACATATAGTTTGATTCCATTTCTGGGGTATTATACACGTCAAACATAGTACACTGTAAGATATTTGTATGTAACAGGTGCGGCAGAAAAACAGGCGATTTTGAAAGGGCGGTAAAATAAATCATAATCATGGTTTCTAATATTTATTTCCACCTCCATAAAGTACATAAAAAAGCATTTATGAAACATAACTTTGCATTGATTATGTCCTAAAAATAACGTGGAGAAGATGACGTTCGTCCAACCGCACATATTCTTCTAGTCAGGCCCTGAAGTGCCCCATTACATTCCGCAGCATGGCCGGTGTGATGCGACCCACTTCATGACGTATATGAGCTTTCACCTCTTCAACATTCATTGATCGGTTATCTGGATACACCTTGCTTTTCAAATAGCCCCACAGGAAAATGTCACAGGCTGTGAGGTCTGGTGAACATGGGGGCCATGCAATTTTCTATTTCGTTTCTTATATGCACATTATTTACTTTAAGGTGGTGGTAATACATTTTAGAATTAATGATGTATTTAATAGTTACAGCACTTTCAAATTCACTGGTTTTTCTGCCGCACCGTATGTGTGTTTGTGTGTGTGTGTGTATATACATTTTTTTCTTCTCGGATCCAAATCTTGATTCTGAATCTCAAAGAGTGCCCCAAATCCAACCCTTGAATGCGAATCGAGGTTTCAAAAGTCAAAAATGAAATAATGTACAAGAAATTAAAATTTTAACGAACATAAAATGCTTCTTCATAGTACTTGTGTGATTATGATATTGTTAGCTATATTTCAAATTGGTTATTCCTAATGATTTTACATTATTTTAAATGTGGCTAACCTATACCAACCAACCCATTTCACAATATCACATTATTAGGGGTATGCAAAATTCGCATTTGCGATAAAACATTTTTTTACGCGAATTTTGACATTTTAAAGCGAATAATCACGAATTTGCAATAAAATCATTTTTACGCGAATTTTAACAGTTTAAAACGAATAAACCCGATATCCACATTATAGGATAATATTTTTACCCGAATCTTAACGTTTGAAAACAAATAAACCCGATATACATAACTATTTGATTAAACTATGCTAAAAATACGTACTTCTGACAAAGTCCGTAACGTAGGCCTAACCTAGTGCAGAATTAGTAAATCAACACGGCCGCCATAATTCAACTAGAGTACGATACGCTGCTTCCTCTCACACGCGAACATGTGACGATGTTTTTAGTATTTATGGTAAGAAAAACGGTGTAAACATGTACAGAGGCGAAATTGAATGTTTTGAATAAGTTGAACGATGTAAGCAAAGACGTGAGTATAGTTTGATACACTTGTACACAAAACATCAAACAAATACGCAGTATCTACACAACACGTCGTTACTCGCTGAGCTCCACTGAGCTCACACAATGATGCAATCAGCAGCAGCAGTGCAGCTGGCAGCCGGTAGGTTGCGCGCGCAGTCTCGCTCACGCAAACTCACACGAAGTGACAACAAAACAAAGCTGTTTACGGCCGTCCCGCGTGTGGTTGAATATGACAAACTTGTAAACGGTATGAATTGAACTTGCGTGGCGTGGAAGTTGTGCTCTAATACTCACGTGGCGTAGGCCTACATACTTATCCGAAGTAATAAATATTTTTAACAAAAATTCGTTAATTTACCGTAATTAGCTACTTTTGTTGACAAAAATGCCGAAACCTGTATTTATTTATTTATTTAATATTTGTTGCATGCCTACCTACAGCTTATGGTCTTGGGTGGTAGGCACGATACAAACAACACATATACATACAGACAGAACAAAACAATACAAAATACAAGACAACAAAACAAAACAAAACGATACACACAACATGCAACATTTAACAATTAGTAAATAATTTATTTGTAATTTTTATAATGTAGAAAATAAGAATAACACAAAAAAAAAAAACTAACTTGAAACAATATGATTATTAACCACAAGAAAGAGAAAAAAAAATTAAGTTAGGAATAGTTGTATTTTTTTAAATTTTATTTTGCTATCTAATTCAGGAAATAACCTTGCATATTTATTGTAATTTTTAGTTATTCTGTTTAATAGGTCATTAGTTTTACTTAACGTACAAATTAAAGATTGATTGCGACTATTGAAAGTTGGTATTCTAATTCCAGTGTTGTGAAGAAAATAGTTACAATTAATTGTATTTTTGTAACAATTGTGTACAAATAATGCATCTAATACTTCTCTTCTTAATGGTAAGGAACCAAGAAGGGAGTGTAAATCTACATTAGATTAATGTTACTTTTTAGGTTTATAATTTTGATCAGTTTGAATTGTATATTATCCAATTTGTCACTATCTGATTTATTAATGTTATTCCAAATCAAAGAACCATATTCAAATTTAGATCTAACCAAGGATATATAAAGACTAAGTGTTGAATCTAAATTAGATGCATTAAATGTGACATATTTAATCAACCCTAGCATTTTATTAGCATTTGATCTAAGTGTTTCAATATGATTGTGAAAGAATAATTTTGAATCTAGCAAAATACCTAAGTCTCTGACACAGTTTGATTTTGCAATAGTACGATTGTCTAGTTTATATTCAAATACAATAGGATGATATTTTCTTGAGAAGGTTATTGTGGTGGTTTTACTGTAGTTAAGTTTAACGAGATTAGTCTTAAACCATGCAACAACAGAAGAAATGTCATGTTGAAGTAAGTGACAGTCATTTAATGAAGTAATTTTTCTATATATTTTTAGGTCATCTGCAAATAACAGACCAACAGAATAATTTAGTGCTTTGGTTATATCATCAATAAAAATGTTGAAAAGAAGGGGAGAAAGGGTACCACCTTGAGGTACTCCAGAGTTTGCCATATGTAAATCAGATTTAGTTTTATTAATAGAAACAAAGTATTTCCTATCTTTTAAATAGCTGCCAAACCATTTGATATATTTGTCGCTCAATCCCATAATGGATAATTTGCTGAGTAATATCTGATGGTTTACTGTATCAAAAGCCTTTGCTAAATCAAAATAACAAGCATCCACTTGGCCTCGGGTTATCACTTCAGAATAAATTGGATTTATGAAAGTTATCAGATTGGTAGTAGTAGATTTGCCAATTCTGAAGCCATGCTGACAATCAGATAGTTTATTTTTGAGATTGAAATCGAGGTCCTTAAATATTATTTTATCAAAAACTTTAGCAAATCCATTTAAAAGAGAAATAGGCCTATAATTTGTGACATTAAATTTACTACCTTTTTTATGTATAGGAATGACCTTGGCAGTTTTCCATATATTGGGGTAGATGCTGTTTTTAATACTGCTATTGAATATAAACTGAAGGATAGGAGCAAGAACCAGAGAGCAACCTTTTATTATGAAATTAGGAATACCATCTGGACCTGTTGACATAGTAGATTTCAAGGATTTGATCCCCCAAAGTACAAGACTCTCAGTAATAGTGGACATAGGAATGGAGCAAGCAGTATTATCAGATATCAAAGGAGTGCTGTTATTGGTTGGAGTTACATATACGCTAGAAAAATAGTTCGCAAAACTGTTTGCAATACAAAATGTGTCATTAGTAACAGTATCATTGACCTTGAGAGAGAATGGCTGATTGTATCCTTCTTTCATGATTTTTATGTAACGCCAAAATTTTTTTGGATTTTGTTTGATTTTGTTGTTTAGAGTTTATAACCAAAAAATTTTGTCTCTTGAAATGAGATATTTAGCCTCTTTACGTTTCTGTGAAAATAGAGCATAGTAATAAGGATTCATGTTTCTTTTGTATAATTTATGGAAATGTTTTTTATGTTTTAGTGTTCGTATAAGTTGCTTTGAGTACCAATGCGGGTAACTATAAGTAGTTTTCACAGTGACAGGAATGTAACTCATAATATATTGATTAACTGTAGTAGTTAGAATGTCTACCATAATATTCACGTCAGTAGTGTTATATAATATAGACCAATCATAATTTTTAAGAGCATTATACAAACTTAAGTAATCTCCTTTTTTATAATTTATAAAGGTTGTAGATGTATTTTCTTTTCTGATTATTCGACTTATTTCAATATTAACAATAAGAGCCGGATGGAATGTGTCTTCTTTAATTAATGACTCTAAGGCTTTACTAACCACACAATGCTGTAAATTAGAAAAACATAGGTCCAATAGGTGGATAGGAGGCTGAGTGACGTTACATTGGGACAAACCCAAACCTGAGATAAAGTGGAACACAGCTTTAGCTTTGGATGTCATACCAATAGGATTTAGGTTTTTTGTATGTAAGTAAGACCAGTCAACACCAGGCACATTAAAGTCACCAAGAATAAGGATATTATCTTGGCATGTTGCAAACTTTTCTTCGAGCTCTTCAAAGTAGGCACCATACACTGCAGGTGATGTATCCGGTGGAATATAAATATTACCAAGCACTAGGGTATTTGTTTGAGAGGTTTTAACTTTAATCCATACAGCTTCAATTCCTGTATGATCGAAAACATGGGTTGGGTAAGCATATTTAAATTTATTTTTGTTGATAGCAATTAATAGCAATTAATACCCCACCTCCCCTTTCCTTCATTGTTAAGGCTGGATCTCTATCTGTTCTAAAGATGAGGTATTTATCATCAAAGTAATGCGAGTTAATGCTATTATTGTTAAACCAAGTTTCAGTAAGACAAATTATATCGAAATCATTAGCTGCTAAGTTATCGTAAAACTCAATTGATTTTGATCTTAGACCTCTCACATTTTGATAATAAATGTCACACACGCACGCACACGGACTAGCCAGAAGAGAAAGGGCCAGGCGCTCCTCCAGACGCTGACGTGGAACATGATGATAAGGGCGCCTCGTTTACTTCTGACGACGTAGCAGATGACTGCGGTTTTGTGGGGTTTGTGCTATCGGTAACGATAGATGCTTGACTTTTAGCTTGATCATACCCGAATATTTGTTCATTGTGGAGTCTACCCCGAAATTCCGTAATTAAGCATCCCGAAGGCCAAAACACAGTATTATTAAGTCTATCATAGTCCTTCTCGTGAACAGCCACAAAGAATGATGCGTATGTATTGTATTTGGTCTTGAGCTTGGCTACGCGAAGGTAGGAGATATCAAGTTCACCTTTAATATATGCTGTGACTTCACTTTCAGTAACTGAGGGGTCGAATCTAGAGACAAACAGGGCTTTAGATTTAAACTGCCTAGGGTTCGTTACGGTTTTCAAAGTGGATGTGGTTCTAACACCAATTTGCATTTCACGTTTTTTTTCGGAATGCTGCGCCGTTTTTGTTAAATTATTTTTTGATTTTTGGCGATACCTTACTTCAGTAAATCCTTCTTCATCTTGCTGTGTTTTTGTTAATTCATTTGCTTTAGATAATACTGAATTGATCTGAGCTGACGGACTATGGACTGGGTGATTTTGTACACTCCTGGCATTCTGTTTCCTCTGCGGTGACAGTAACCGGCTATTGTTCACTGACCTACTTACCGCTCCCTGTTGTGTAACACAGCTGTAGGTCGCCTTGCCTGGAGATGCATTAACAGGATTAATGTCATGTTTCTGCTGCGTTACCGGAGCATTAGTGAGCTGCGATAATTCACTTCTTGTGTCATTCAATAATGTTTTTAAAATACAATTTTCATTTCTCACTTCTTCCATTTGTACTGAGAGTACATCCAGCTTGGCGCATATTTTTTCTAGTAAAGATTCATCAGTCTGAACGCCTATCTCACAAGCAGTTACACACATTTTGAAAGATAAATTTAGGTCAGTGCCCTTTGCGGCGGCTGACTTCCAAACAACGGGCCGGAGAGTTTTCACAACACAATTTGTATGCAAGCGATGAAAAAACCATTTTCTTTCGTTTTTGTAATGTGTCTGTGACATGGGACCGCAAAGATTCGTGTGCGAAGCATATTGGCAGTGAAAAACATAAGAAACGGGCAGCAGAAAGTGTGAATAACTTAGTGAGCGTAGCCTACTTACTGTGTTGTTTTTAATATTCATTCATTTATTTTAAGTTAACTTTCATTTAAAATATTGTTTGCTGTGTTGATTAAGTGTTGTAATAATTTTGAAGCGGTAAGTTACAGTAAGCAGTTTGCCAATGGTTTGAAGTGAACAATTCAGTGAGTACAGTAAGTATTTAAATAAGAATTGAGAAATGACTTCATACTTCTCCAAATACTGGACATTCAATTTTAATTATACCTCTTTAAATGTCATCTTTTTAATATTAAGTAGTTAGTATTTGGTGTGTATTAAGTGTTAAAACAATTTTCACGACACTTGAGATATGAAATTGGTATTACTGTTATCCATTTTGGTAGTCAAAATAACCTCCCTTTCAGAGAAAAATAACACCGATTTTCCAGAAAAATAACCTCGAATTCTGTGAACAAATAAACACGAAAAGTGCATACCCCTACACATTATTATATTTATCCCCAACTTAACCATTTGATAGAATACAAAACTACTCTAAGTATCACAATGCCATCACGCAGAATGATTTGAAAATATGCTAGAAAATTAAGAAATATCTGTTTAAGGTCCCCCCCCCCCCTTTTTTTTTCTCCTGTCAAAACGGAAACAAGGCTTTCTTCAGAATTATTGATTGTTTTTATAAAATAACCATTTTGGTTTTCTGAAACCATCTCAAAAAATATTCATAAGATCATCTCCATAACTGTCTTAAATTCAACCAAAAAAAAAATAAAATAACTGGCTGTTAAATCATTAAAACACGTAGTAGGTACTAAAGGAAGCAGTACACCAACTCTTTCTTTTGGCATAAACAGTGCAGAATCTATACAATGTGTACATTTCTAGCTGTTATAATAACTAAAGTAAATGAAAACATGGGGATGGAACTAAACATTTCGTTACACACATTGTAACATATCTTCACATACCATTAAAAATTATTTCTTGGCCTGACCTTTAGGGAATCTAAACCGATAAGTGTAAACTAATGTGAAGATACTAGGTTAATACCATAATATTATGCAATTTTTTTTTTGGACGTTTAACAGGAAACCAAGTTTATCTTCATTTGGAAAACAAAATTTTTAATTTTGATATCCGAAATGATGTATTTTCTCTACTACATTGTTGAATGACACAAACGTGACAAATTACTCTTTGTGCTATGCATGACAAAATGAACGTTAAAAATCTGGTATTTTCGGATCTTTTGTTATTTAGTGAAATTGCAGGATGGCTTTGTTTACAAGAGAGACTACCACTGCAAAACAAAATACTGAACTAACATATCCTCTCATTTGTTCACACTTTTTCCATTGCAATTATTTTATTATTTAAGCCAAAAAATAAATTATTGAATATCTTACATTGTGTTTATGTTTAATGAACAGTTTTGTATGTGTGTGTGTGTGTGTGTCTGTCTATATATATGTGTGTGTATGTGTGTATGTTACGTTTGAGTTAGTTGATGTTCTAACATCTCGAAACACACAAATGTCCAACATTACTTTGAACTCATCTTTTATAATGTAGACAGTTTTGGTTTCATTCCTTTAAAGTGTCTTATTTAATGTTTTAAACTTTTTTATATCTTTTTATCATCATTTTGCATTATTTTGAAATGTGAATTGGTGTGATATCATGCACATTTATCTATGACAAGCGGAAACCTCCTGTAGTCATTTTATTATTTTACAGGGTGTCTACTGACCCTGGAAAACCTGGAAAACCTGGAAAAATCAGGGAATATTGTAATCAGGGAATAATCAGGGAAAAATCAGGGAATTTTTTCAAAAATCAGGGAATTTTTGTTTGGTAGGTTGTAGTTGGCAATTTTTTTTTGTTTATTGATCAGGTTGCATTAACGTAGCATCAAGTGTATCCCCTCCCATTTTTTATTTTTGAATGGCAAATAATGAACAGTTCCCACGTCCATTTTCGGATTCGGAAGTGGCGTCAAATCACGTGATACAAACTGGTTCAAGCTGGTCTGTTATCCTGCTGACGTACGTGCTGTGGCATATGCTTCCCACGTTTGGATTATATGGACAGGTGCATTTAATTTTAAGTATCTATGGATGCTCCCATCATAAACTGGGCATTTTTGTTAGCTTTGAAAACACGTATCACAGACAGTTTTGGTGAAGATTCGCCATAATTGCTAGAAATTGGTAGCTGTGGGCTTCATACGGTCCATGGTGCTTTCAAAACTGGAATTTCTGCTACACAATGGGACGTTGTTAGTTTTTTGAGGCACAGTTACTTTTTGTTTAAGCATGTACCTGCATGGAGGGCAGATTACATTAGAATAACTGGATCAGAGCTTTTTCCCAAGAAATGTTGTGCAATCAGATGGTTAGAAAACACTGCAGTTGCTGAGCGTGCCATGAAAACATTACCAAACCCAAAGAAATTTGTTTGTGATGTTTCTATTTCATCTGTCTCTTTCAATGTAGTGAAAAGTGCTCTTGAAGATAGTCTTCTAGAAGTAAAATTGACATTCTTCCACTCTTTAGCATCAGAGCTGGAATTGTTTCTTACAATGTTCCAAAGTGAAGCACCCATGGCACTTTTTCTCTATGATTCACTGGTAGACATTTTATTAACTTTGGCAGGAAAGTTTGTGAAACCAGAGGTACTGAAGAGCTTTAGGGACAAACGTAATGTATCTCGATTGGATGTAGATAACCAGGAAAATCTATTGACTGCTAACAATATCAAGTTGGGTTATGCAGTACGCCATGCCATCAAGAAAGAGAAAGTACCAGAAAAGTCTGTCCTGTTACTGAGAAATTATGTTAGGACTTGTCCAAAGGTTATGGTAAAAAAACTTCAAGACAAAATTCCCCTGAAGTACAAACATACCAAGGGAATTTCCTGCTTATATCCGTTTGTGGCTTTAAATTCGGGTGTGAGGAAACAGCGTGTGAAGTACAGTTTATAATGTCGTCTTCGAAACAGGTGGCTATCAGGACAAGAAGCTGATAATATTGAGTGATCATATCAGTTGGTATGTTCCTCGCAAGATTTTGAAGCACTGTGGATGCTCATTCTTAAGGCACATACAGTAGCTGCTAAAACAGGCCTTCTAAAGTTTGTGAGGATGATGTTGGTACTTTCAATGGAAATGCATCATTGGAAAGAGGATTTTCAGTGAATTCTAATCTGCTGACTGAAAACTTGCAGAAAGAAACACTGATTGCACAAAGACAAGTGTACGACTTTGTTCAACGTTCTGGAGATGTAGAGCATGTTGATATCACCAAGTCCATGTTACAGTATATAAGAAATGCTAGTTGTAGGCGTAAGGAAGCCCTGCAAACAAAACAAAAAGAAAGGGAAGCTGCAGACAAGAAGAAGGCAGAAAAAAGAGTTGAAGAGGAGATCAAGGCATTGCAGTTTAAGAAGGCTCGAGTGTTGGTTTTGGCTCGTTCTGAAGCAAGTGCAATAGATGCAAAAGTTCAGTCACTGCGAAATTGACGGGAGCTTCCTTTTACTAATGTTTTTTGCAAAAGTAATTGTGTGAAATATTTGTAGCAGCATGTTTTATTTGCCATCAATTGAGTCACTTTGGCCACGTCTGGAAGAAGGTAATTTTTTTACTAATTTAAGTAAGTTGAAATACTTTGAAACCCGTCAATGTACTGTTATGCAGTTTTTTCAGTTTCGTGGAATGTCGTAATTGTGTTAAAGAAAACCTGGAAAAATTCAGTTTTAGACCTGGAAAACCTGGAAAAATCAGGGAATTTCATTTACTAGATTTGGTAGACACCCTGATTTTAGCATCTAACACTATCATCCATTAAAAATAACGAAAGGGTAAGGCAGTTTACTTTCTCTATATTTATACTGTATTGATTGTATAGTTTGATTTCACACTATTTTAGTTTTTAATTATTTCCAGAAAAAAAATCATATTTGGAACTAAAATAGACCGCATATATTTCTTTAATCTATTCAGTGAAAAAATATATATATATATATATTTTTAAAGTTTTAATCATACTTGATAAATATTAATTTGTTTTTTGTTATTCGTTATACATAGGGACACCTGTATTTCGCGATTTCATTTATTTCATGTCAAGGTATTTCATAAAATACTGTAGCTTTTTCTAAGAAACGTGGCAAATTATGAGGGTGCAGCAGTACGGTGACCACATTTTCATTGGCCCCTTGTGAAATACCTTGACACTAAACGTGTTCGCGAAATACAGGTGTCCCTAGTGATACACTTAAATCCTTAAAAATTATTTGTTTAGCTGTGTGCTGTGTTAGCGTGACATGGTGCCAGGACGGGCAGAGAGTGCCGGAGCGCGAGCGACCGTGTGCGCAGGCGGAGGCTCGGCTCGCTCCAGGTGCTCCAGGCCAAGGTGCTGCTGGCGCTGCTGAGCGGGGCCCGCCTCCAGGACAAGTACCAGTACTGGTTCCAGCAGCTGGCCGACCACAACAGCTGCGTGTCCCGCCGGAAGCTGGAGCTGCTGGTGTCGCAGCTCGCCGCCGTCGCGGACCACCTGTGCGAGGGCGCGGCCTTCGGCGCCGCCCTGGTCGCGCCCACCGTCGACTCCTGCTTCCACCAGGTCCGCACGTTACGGCTGTGCAGGGCTTCGGGAGAAATCACACTGTTTAGAAACTGCTCAATATATCCGAGTGGTGTCTGTTTACGAAAGGCATTTGAGAATAACCTGTGGGCGAATGATTAGTTCTTTTCCATATTGCATTTCTTAATTGTAATTTTAGAAGACCGAAAACGCTTAAACGTGTGTTTTAAGAATTTTTACACATGAAATGTGTGGTACAGATTCTTAAAAGCGCTGGATTGACTTGCAATGCACCTTTAGATTCATTTCTCCACCATCTATCGTCATGGTTACTGCTAAGATCGCACATTTGTTGTGTGCACTACGAGGAGACTGCACCACTTCAGTCTCTTGCACTTAGAATTATTGATACCACACTAGAAGCATCAGTGAGTGCCACACTTATCATCCTGCCTCATTGACTTGAATACACCCCTGACTAGTTGGGCCCCTTAAACAATGTGATCATATTTGAAACAATTTGTAATAAACTGCTCTATGGGGGAAAAAAAATATTTGAGTGGTACTATTAAATAAGCTCTGATATCACCTTGTCCCATAGTCCACAAATTAAATGAAGAAAATAAATTATCAAGAATAGTTACAAACATGAACTAATGTAAATAATTATGACCATATAACACATTACTAATACGTACACAAATACCTCTGAAGTAGATAAATAGCTTTTATTTACATTACACCAACAAATGACCCCCTTGTACCTCTAATTATAAAAACATAATAATGAATAAATATTTACACAGCAGTTTAATAAAATGGAAGGGTAAGGGCATGGGATGCTACAAGGCTATGATCAATTGCTTTACAAGACCTTAACATTGAATAAAAAAATAAGAGTCTGGTTGTAGGATAGTGTTGTATTAGGACTGTGTGAAAGGGGAGTTTGTTCTAGTGTGTTTCACTGTAGCTTGCTGCAATGAATGAAGCAGTGTATACATGTTATAACAGTGACTTCCTTCAAGCAACATGATGAGCCAGATGTACAATAGACTTCCGATAATCTGGAATCCAACTGTCCGAAAGCCTGATGGTCTTGAATTACCTAGGAATGTACAGACTTAAGTCAACTAAGCGATTTTAATCTAAAATATAGTAATATAGTAATATAGTAATTTCTCATGTCCACTTTTACTCTGCATCATGTCTGTATAATCTTTGTTTCAGATTAGGTAGATAATTGAGATTTTGTGGGTGTTTTTCAACCATAAAGTTAATAAATCAGTTCAATACAATGTCATTACATTGTTTTGATTAAGTACACATTGTATCAGATTTTTATATATGATTTTTTTTTTTTTTTATTTATTTTTTTTTTTTTTACGATTTGCAGTTGCAAGGCAATGTGGGTGTCACCGAGGAAGTGTTCATTGGCTGGTTTTACAAGGAGCCACAACTGCTGTCTTGGCTGTCAACATTCCACCGCTTGAAGGCAGCAGAAACTGGTGAGAACCTCAAAACACTTGTTGTATCAACCTGAGGATTATATTTGCTATTGTTTTACAATGCTGTGTTCAGTGTAATTATCAAGGTTTACCATTTTGATTGCTGTATCATCATTGTCTAAACAAGAATGCTGTCAGTTTTCCAGCACTAAGCTTCTACAAATCCTGTTTGGTTTTTTTTTTTTTTAAATATTCTTATTGAATATCAAATTATTTATGAATAAAAAATATTTTTCTTATCAAAATTTAACATACAGGGAAATGGTTTTTTTTAGAAGTCACAGGAAAATTAAGCAAACTTGATTCAAAATACAGTCAAATGAAAAAGATAGTACAGAGATTTATCATATAATCGTCACACCGTTATTTTAGGACATCAAAATTTGGAGGAAAAAATTTCTCTCATAAACGTCTCATGATGTTTTTGGTCCCACTGTTAGATTCCGAGTGCTTTGTTGTAGGTTTTTTTCCCATATAAAATGATTTATTTTACAGTTGAAATGTAATATGTATACATTTGGATATTACAGCTTATTTATTTTATTAACAGAAATATGAAGTTGTCTGATATGTAAATTTTCTTTTAAAGACGTTTTCAAATGTTAAAACGTTTGTGGGTTCCTCTTTGTCGCCGCTGTGTACTGCTTATAAAAATGTAGTCAGCACTAGTTAGCATTATTCATGTTTGGTTATGTTGATTCCTGTATAGAGCGCACTTGTAGTCAAATATCGATATCAATAGCTCGCCAATTGCATGCAAGTTATCTGTTAGTTTGGCTCATGTTTGGGTCACGGTTTTCATTTTTCTATTGAAAGTTGAACAAAATGTTTGTGTTTATGACTTATCAATTAAATTGTTAGGTGTGCTTTTGCATACTCTACCTGTTAAATAGTCAAACTTTCCATGAACAGATTTTGTTTTTATGAATAACTTCACTTAACAAAAAATGCCTTTTTCGCATAAAAATTGCATCCATACTTTTTGGTAGATTTCAAAGAAATACTACCTTTTATTTATAGCAATTATCATGGTTCGACTTCCAGAAAATTTGTATATGGTTTTTCGTTTCATGGTCAATAGACTCCAAAACCTTAACCAACTTAAAAGTTTATATATAGACATAAAAAACACACACACATATCACTATTTTTTGGACACGATAACTGTCGTAAATCTTCACAAATCATTTCCAAACTGATTCATAAAATCTACTAGTGGAAAATCTCGGTCGAGTTCGTTAATGGGCAATATCAGACAAAAGGGATAGAAATAGGGTAAGTTTTTTGAAAAACCTAAAAAATTGCTGTAACTTCCATAATATAATGAATATTACATCTGTATGAATGTATTATAGCTTGTATGGAGTAATACCAAAAACTAGTGCTGGGCGAAGTTCGAAAATTTCGAACCGAACTGAACCGAACCCTTACGTTCGGTTCGGTTCGAAACCTTTAAAATATATTCGAAAAACCGAACGTTCGTTAAAAAAAAATTACGTTTTTCTAACCCCCATTTGAGACCATTCACAAAACAGCACAACAAAATTCAATTACACTAGAGTCCCGTTATAGCGAGGTGTCACGGTTCCGGGTTTGATCCTCGCTATAACCGTGTCCTCGCTATAACCAAATTGGACAGATTTTGCCCCCAAAAAATAAAAATTAACCGAAAATTGCATAAAAATTATGTTTGAACCTGTATAATTGGAAAATAACAAGTTTTATTAAAGAAATATTCATTTCTGTGAGCAGATGTGTGAATTCTCTTTAAAACGATACCCCACAAGTACGGATGCGATCACCGATTGCGTCAAAATAACCAGAATACCCTACCACGACACGTAAGTATAGCATCTCAGCCCGCAATCGATTACTCGACTTGGCCCGCAGTCGACGCAGCATTGCTGTCTGCTGACGACCATGTTGGTTCGGGATGTAGCTAACAGGCGGCGCTAGTGTATCGCGACGATTTAATTCCTTACAAAAAAAGCAGGAGTATGGCAACGCACGTACGCCTCAAACGAAATAGTCGCTTGAAAACTATACTTTTTTCATTTAAAGAAACCTGTAAACTTTCTTTGAAAATAAATTTGGGATTAAACTCAAACCATCACCACCCCCTTCCTGGACAGATACCCCAACAACTGACCGAAACAAAACAAAACTGTCCTAGCGATTCGGAAATAAATACGGTAGTGCCTACTATTTGTCAGATAGTAAAATAAATAACGTGACCTGTCTGTAAACGTGTCACGACAAATAATTCCAAACAAGTTTATAAATATTTGTGTATTATTAACGCGATCAATTAGCAACAAGTATACAGACGGCTCTAACTTTTTTGCCCTAACATAGTTATAAACAATGTTATTATTCGTTAATGAAAATGTCCCAACAAATTAATTAAGAGCATTTATATTTTAAAAAAAGTGCGCATTGTTATGTTTATTGGCGGGAAAAAATAGATTTTGTCTATTTTCTAAATAATAGGAAATGTGCACAAGCCCGAAGGCTTGGTTTATTCGAGTCGAGCATACCTTGGCCTTGAAGCCAAGCGGAAGTTTGGTAAAAGAAAGAAAGGATGGGATTCTATTTTTAAAGTCACGCACTTAGGTGGCGACTGCAAGGCTGAAGAATGTGACGGCAAGATGTCTAGTGGCGAGCGAGAGGGGTGAAGATATAGCAGACAAATAACCAAGGCACCCGTAAATTCCTGAAAAAGACCTCGTTATAGCCATAGAGTAAGTAAAGGGAGAGGCGCCACTCCCATAGTAATAATCGTTTGCTTAAATTTGTAAACAAAACCCTTGCGATCATACCATTTCTTTGCAACTTGACAACGAAAAAATTACAGCCAGATACAACCCGAGAAAGGTTTAGCGCGCGATAGTTGTCACCTTTGTAGTTGCCATATTTTATATTTTTTCGATAAAGACTACCGATATTGTAAAATTGCTTTATTTTTGTCCTTATAATGGGACGTTAAACTATTTCTACAATAGAAAAAAATTTCCACAATAGAAAAAAACTTCGGTTCAAGGTAGATTCGAACCCGCGATAGTTAGCTCTGAAACACGATGCCTTTAAACGCACGACCACCATTTCACCTTACAGTTAGTACTACAAGTGTACTTAATTATGTAATATTTTTCTGCACTAGTAAAGTTCAAATTATACAGCCAGATTGAAACTGATGATCGTTTAGTAATTATTTTTTTTTCTGTTTATTATATTTATTTTCCATTCCGTTATATATTTTTAATTTTCAACTTCAAAAACAGTAGCAGGTAATATGGAGAACGACAGGCCGACGTGCTCTAATTTTCGTTTTCGGCAATATGCCACGCAGCATCTAGTTTTCAGTGACAATTTAAAAATATATACTTTTACTTTCAAATCCCATTATTACCACGAGACAATACAATACAATATGTAATTATAACAACTGGATATGTAATAAACTAGAGATCAAAACTTGTAATCTTTTTTTTTTTTTCCGATGTTGGTTTAATTCATGAAAAGTTCCATCTAAATTTCAAAAAGACTACCTTTCTTTTTCAGTATACACTAACCTTCATTTATAAAAATATATTATAAAGATGACGAACATTCAGCATAAGGCCACATAACATATTTTTGTGGTAGACATAACCTAACATTTTTAATAAGTAAAACTTAAATTAAATGCGAAATGATTTTCTCTAAACTGTTTTCTTTCCTTCATTATTTATTGCATAAACTTTATTTATAAAATGTTTTGCAATGTTTTAATAAAGCTAAGCTATATAATGTTTTAATTTTACATACATATGGCTGGAGAACCTTTCTTTCTCACCATTCAGTTAAATACCAAAATGCTGGTCGTCGGTTCATTTTAATTCAAAACAATTATTTCTGTATGAGGTTCGGTTCGGCTCGAATTTTTTTTGCTATGGTTCGATTCGGTTCGGTTCAAAACCAGAGAACTGAGGTTCGCCCAGCTCTACCAAAAACTTTTGTCTAAAAAATTTTTTGATATGACCAATTATAACTGCAATGTGTGGAAAAAACAAGGGTCAGAGGACAAAACAAATCATAACTCTGTTTGTAGCCACACCATCGAATTCGTTCAAAGTGTTAGTAAATATTATAATTTTTATCTAAAACTTTTGACTGAAACAATTTTTGATAAGATGAACAATTGCTGCACGGGGTTGAAAAAATAGGAGTATAAATTAATAAAACAGTAATAATATCCGTACATTTTACACTATTAAATCCATACCTTTTTATTGTAAAACTTAAAAATATTATCTACAACTTTCGTCCAAAATTATTTTTTATTTAACCAACGTTTATTGCAAAGGGTGGAAATTGAACGGTTTTGAAAGACAAAAAAATTTGTAACTTCCTTAATACGCACACTATTAAGTCTTTCCAAATTGTTGGTAAACCATATAAATATTATCTAAAACATTTGCTTGAAACAATTTTTTATACAATAACGTTTATTGCAAAGGGTGGAAATTGAACGGTTTTGAAAGACAAAAAAATTTGTAACTTCCTTAATACGCACACTATTAAGTCTTTCCAAATTGTTGGTAAACCATATAAATATTATCTAAAACATTTGCTTGAAACAATTTTTTATACAATCAACCATAACTGCAAGGGTTGGAAAAAAAAGGGTTGGAAGACAAAAAAAATTCCTAACTCCCTTAGTAAGGACACAATTGAATCTGTTCATATTGTTTGTAAATCTTATAATTTTTATCTAAAACTTTTGTATAACAATTTTTTTTAGATTAGTCATTGCTGCCGGGGGTTGAAAGGAAAGAGAAGAATTAAAAAAAAATGCATAATTTCTGTACCATGTACATTATCAGATACATTCTAATTTAATGTAAAACCTTGATTTATTATCTACAACTTGTATCTGAAATAATTTGTTATACGACCTAACATGACTGCAAGGGGTGGAATAAAACGGGGGTTAAATAACAAAAAATTCAAAACTCCCCTAGTGGGCACATTATAAATTCCGTTCACATTGTTTGAATATGATATAATTTTTATCTAAAACTTTTGTCTGAAACAATTTGTCTTAAACTATTATTGCAGGGGGTGGAAAAAATAAAATTAATAAAACTTCCCTACCATGCATGTACTCTATTGACTTAATGTTTATTTTTGTTTAAATTTTTGTATTACTGAAAACTTTTGTTTAAAGTAAATTTTATGTTCAAACTGTCACTGCAAGCAGTGTAAATAAGGGTAGAAAGACAAAGAAGTCTTTTTAATAGATATACTATCAAATCCATTATAATTTATAGTAAAACTCCTAAACTTTATCAATATCCTTTAGCTGAAACAATTTTTAATGAAACAAACTTCTAGGCCCTACCATTAAAAACAGGGGATGAAATTTAAATAAATTAAAAATTCCTTGATATCAAATTTGTCATTATTTATTTTTAACCATCTTAATAATGCATTAAATCTTTGTCCAAAAAAATATATATATACGACCATGTATTAGTACAAGGAATGAAAAATAGTGTTTTAAAGTCAAAAATCCTGGTCGTTTTCAGAATTATGTTTGCTGGAAAGTATTTTACTGAATTTTATCATCTTTATTAATTGCATAACTACCTTAGTAGGCATAATATGAAATTCATTAAGACATTCAATGCTGGATGCATTGAGTTTTAAAAACATTCAAAATATTTTCATTGCACTGAATGTGAGAAAATGTTTAATCATTCTTTTTTGAATATTGGTGAACATATAGTATGTTATGTACTTACTCTAAGTTCTTAAAATGTTCCAATAGTTTTAGAAGTTTCCAAAACATTTCCAAAAGAAGACTATGCCAAAACAGATTTTCAAACTTGATTTTAGTATAAAACGTGTGACAGTTTGCGATAAAACACAGTAATATATTTGGAACCAAAATAGAGAGGGGTAAAATGAAAGGGAAAAAAACAAGCTGGGATTGCATTTTATTAAACAAGTAAAATTTTAAATTTAAAAATAGTTTTGTTAATCAACTTATCATATACATAAAAATAAAGTATTATAAATAAATTAAAATCATAATTACATATTTTTCACACATAAAAACAATGTGTGTAAAAATGTTTCATAAAAGAAATCCAAATTTCTCAAATATTATCTTTTGTACAATTTAAATTTTTTTAAAAATTGCTCATGCTGTTAATGAGTCCCACTTGGTGTATTTATTGGTAAAAATTAAAAAATAATTAAAAAATTAAAATTAAAAATTATTTGATTTGAAATGTCAAATTGAGTAATCAGAATCACATTATTCACGAATAACAAATATTATTGGCGTACTGGCAGACTCACAGTCCAGATGTCAGGAAACAGGGATTGTCAGTGGCGAGTGGTGAGCGGTTGTGTTTGGTGCCGCAGTGAGCCACACGGTCAAGTGCCATGTGTGCAAGATGTACCCGGTGCGAGGACTGCGCTACCAGTGCCTCCAGTGCCTGGGGTACAACCAGTGCCAGACGTGCTTCTTCCTCGGCCGCACCAGCAAGCGCCACAAGCTGAAACACCCTGTCCAGGAGCACTGCACCCAGGTGACTGCATCAGGGGCGTCTTCCTACAAGTGCTGGCCGAGAACACGCCTACATTAAATACTGTATTTTCTTTTCCATGATGTCTGTTATTTTTGTTTGAGCCAATTTCATTACTTTTCTTGGAACCCCATCTGTATCACAATCATATGTGGTTACATTAGCACACTTCTCCACTAATTTATCAGGATACATTCGCTTGATGTGGTTCCATAGGTTAGTAGTAGTGTATCCCTGCTGATTGGTCAGTCCACTACCACCACCACCATGAGAAATTACCATTTTACGATGTAAACATGTTGCTTTATTTTGTTTACTTAAGTTTATAAGAAAATGTTTCCACGCTTCACTGTTTTCCTCCCTACTCGCCATCTCACTATAATATTATAAAAATTACAAAAAAACCAATTCTAGTACATGTGATTTTATTTATGTTGACTGAATGTATAAAATTATAAATACTTTTTCACTTTTCACGTCACACACAAATAACACAACAACGAATAATGTTGGCAAAGACGCCCATAACGAGTTGGTAAAACACAGTGATAAACTCTAGAAGGTATCGGGACCACGATTTTGAACTGCTACTACGACTCAAAAAGATTGATTGTCATAAAATCCACTGCAACTGTTGTATTTCGATTACGTGCCATCTATTTTAAGTTCCTGGCTGTAGGTAATGTACAAGGCCACTAAACAAAAGACAGAACAAAAGACGCAACATAAACAAACGTGTAGGAAAAATGTATTTTTATTGTTCGAGGCAATTAGATATATTAAACTTTATGAAGTATCTGTAATCAAGATCTGACGAAGTTAGATGAATTTTGTAATATATATATAAATATTACCATATTTCGTCCTAAAATGTACTTTGCACAAATGCGGTATGTATCGTATTATTAAAAACATTTCACCTCATTCCAAATAATTTATCTGAATCGCAAAAAATGGTATCATAATATCCTTTTTAGTTATTACTTAAGATTAAATTAAACACGTAGATAGTCCCCAAATTAATCTTCAAGATGATCGCCGATTACGATTAATCGGAAAGTACCCATAATTGCCGATTATGATTCATCAGTATCCATATTGGTGCACCACTAGTTATTATGCAATACATTTTTTTTTATAATGGTAAAAAATTGTGTAAATTAAAGGATGGTTAATACAAATATATCAGAATAATGTAAAGAAACAATGTGAAGCAGGGGTGCAAATCTGTAGGATTCCCAAGGAGGGCCCGCAAAATCCGAGAGTTTCTGGGTGAGGGTTTGAACCGACACAGGTCATCTCTCGACAGTGTGCTTGTGTGGTGTATACTGCCCATATTTTGGCCTATACACATGCAATAAGCAGAAAACTTTAAAATGTACGAATGTTTTCCATGAAACATAGATTTGATGTTTACGTTTATCAACCCCTTTTCACAGTCACGATTTTTCAATCGTAAGCGGGTCCCCTCAGTGAGGGGCGTCAAAATTCCGGATCCCCTGGCCCCCCTGGAATCTACGCCTATGATGTGAAGTATCAACTAAAATTATTTTGTTGGTATTGCTTTGTTTCAGGATAGGTTGGAGGATAAAATGCTTAGAAATTTCATATTTTTCCCTAAAATTATGGTATGTCTTTTTGTAGTTAGTTTTTAAACCTTTGCTTTATTCTTCTGTCTTAAATCCTTTAAAAAGTAGCACAATAAAAATAATTTTTTTAAGCTACAGGTGTAGCTGTCCTAAAATTGTATTTTACAGTCCCCTAAAAAAAGTACATTTAGTGCAAGTTTACTGGGTGCATATTGGATTTTTTAATTTTATAATGGATGTACTAAATAAAAAAAAAATCTTTTCATCTTTATTTGTTTTAGATTTAGAAATTTTATCAAAATTGTGTTTCTATTAAGTAATATGGCTAGTACAAACCTCATTATTGAAAATTATGATCCCCTCATGTTTGTATTATTGAATTTTGACTGTATTACCGTTACTTGCAAACGTGGAAGATACAACTATAACACATACAGTGAAATCCATTATCTTTTTAAAACTAAACTTTGTGTAATCATCAGAAACTAATTTTTGTGTGAGCATTGAATGTTTATACTGTAATTCAACTCAAGCTCTAAACATTTCTTCTTGAAGAACCTAAATTTGCAGGTCCCTGGTAAAATGTAGTTGAAATAGTTTTAACACTTCACCTAGGGCATCATAGCGAAAGAACACCAAGGGATTGCCATCGTGTTGTGTTTCAGACATCATCCTCGGACTCGACCAGAGCGTTCTTCAGGCTACTGGTGAACAAGATGAGGAAGAACTCTTCGCAGCTGCGTAGCTTGCCGTTGCAGCCTCATGATGGTACAGGTGACAGTGGGTAAGCACGGCAGCTGTAGCGGATTGTAGTAAGGGTTCTGTCTAATGGCTACAGTGAGTTATAGTATGTTGTGTGAAGCAGATTTTGTCAGAGAATGAAAGTTTTTCCGCAGACTGAGCTCACAGGTTCTGGGTATTTTAGGTTGGGTTGTTACTCCCACACCCACCTGCGACCACCTGCATTGGAGATTCTTCATATACTTGTTACTATTATTATCGAAGGCAAATGGCTGAGGAAAAGCTTTATGTCCCCATTAATGCATTTAACAGATTTGGGAAGAACGCTTTGCATGCAGTGTACGAGCACTCGTTGCCCTGGGGTCTGTAAAAGGAAAGGAAGGGTCAGAGTACAAATGTGGTACTCCCTCCCTCCCTCCCTCCCTTCCTCCCTCCCTCCTTCCTTCCTTCCTAGTCATCTGTTTTACTTTCATTATTCTCATGCTGTGAGGAAGATGGAAAGGACATTGTTAGACTCGTCCCAGACTTTCAGACTTAAATTCCGTTCTTTCCCAAAGTCTGAGTTATGTTGCCATAAGCCTCATTTTTCTATAGTGGAACTGCCCTTTCACCCTCTTATTACAAAAATGCCCAAATCTTCATTTTTTGCCCTTGTGGGTCTTTTTAAATCACTTTTTTCTCTCTCTAGAGTTTAGGGGGGAGGGGGGGGGGGCAGTTCTCTCTTTTATTTCCCTGTTTTCAAGGATGGGGGATTATTCTCAGATCCCTTCCCTTATGTTTGCATGAAATGTTTTAGACAGGTCTCATACTGCATTGAGCAGTATTTCACTAATTCATGTGTTTTAACCAAAATCTAGGTTCGTAGGGACAGTCTGGAGGGTTACAGTCTAGTTCTTGGGAGACAAGAATACTACATACAGTATATGTAATATGATTGGAATTGGAATACCACGAAACCATGGGAAAGAGGCATTTCGAGTCCATGAACTGGTAAAAGATTTTATTTAGGTTCGTACAAAGATACATGACTCAAATGATAAAACGTTGAACTCACTTTTTGGAGGATTTGGGTTCGAATTTTGGTCCAACCATCATGTTTGTGGTTTTCCATTGTTTCTGGAAATCACTCGAGGAAAAGTGGGGATGATTCCTTACTATAGGCCATTATAGCCATTTCCTTCGTCAATATCCCAGACTCCAGACTTATATGTGTTTGTGCTTACCTGTAGTGAAAGAAATAAAACTGAAATTGTTTGGGAACCTTTAGCCTGGAGCAGAAATGGCCAGATTCTCTCTTTTCGAGGGCCAGTTAGTGTTTCTGAAACCAATCCGAGGCCCAGACAATATCAATTAATTTTAAATTTCTTAAAAAAAATTTGAATGCCATGTTACTCTTTACAATAAATAACCAATATGTGGCAGTTGAAGAAGGGGAAAAAAATTACGCTCTTAAAAATTGTATTGCGAAAAAAACTAAAAAAAAAACTTCAGGTCTAAGAAGAGTTGCCAAGAAACAATATATGGATTATACAAAAATAAAAAAATATATATTTTTACAGTATTTTGGTGAGAATATGGCTTCATAATAATGTCTGCTGACAACTTATCCTACGTATATAAAGCCAAAAAAAAAACAAATGATAGCTAATACACTGATGATATTTCGTTGTTTAAAGATTCTTGAAGCGGGCCACATGATGTTGTGATGTGGGTAGAGGGTAGTGACGATAAGTACAGAGGAGGTGTGGTGTGCGAGAGGACCATTGCGGCATGCAGGGAGGACGACAGCAACTTGTTGCTGGGCGACACGGATGGCGAACTCTCCGTCCAGACGGTGGTCCGGGGCTCCCGCCTGGTTGGGCACGCCCAGCCACAGCTCGAGTTGCAGAGCATCATATTCCACCTGGAGGAGCAGAACAGGTTGGTTTGGCTCCTGACCTGGTGGGAGTTCCAGTTACAGATTATACTTAGCCTGCCCGAGTGCAGTTAGCTGTTCACTGGACGTCCAGCTCATATCCACTTACATTATGGAATTGCTGTGTTTGTTTTTAAGAGTTGAGTAAAAATTAGAGTTGTTCCGATACCGATACTTAACTTTTTTTTAATGTACTTGTATCGGGCATGGTATCGGGCCGATACATTAGTATCGGGTTACAAAAAATACAAACGGCCTTTTAAGCACTATCAATACATTGTCAGCAATATTTTTCAAAGAAATAAAACGGCAGCTATGTTTGCTTACTAATAGACCATTGCCGGCAGTGAATACCTCATGTTATCGTTATCTTATCTTTATAGCCTGCCCGTCTGGCGCTCGCGCTGCACAACACAGCAGCAATAACAAACAAAAACGACTACTACGACACAGCAACGATAATATCACCAGGTACGGCAATGCTGACTCATACAAGTTTCGACATGTCGCATCTGCACGGAGACCACTGTGGTAAAAACGTGTCTCGGGGTGGTAAAGATAAAAGTAGTTTCACGACATCAAATCTAACCAAGCATTTGAAACAGGATGGGAAGGAAGCGCGGAGACAGTCAGTTACAAATAAATTGAAAAGGCTGTTCAAGATTGCTACATAATAGCTTACAATTAGGCCTGTGCGGGATCCCGAAATTCGGGAAAAATTTCGGGAACATAGAGGCTCTTATCCCGTCGGGAGGGAAAATAAATTTCCCGAAATTTTCGGGAATTTCACGTTTATCTTTACTAGATATAACAAAACCTCAAATCAATCAGCTAATGAACCTAATACAGTAGAATCTCAATGATACGTTCCAGTTTCATACATTTTCCCGTGTCATACGCCAATTAATCTTGGTCCCGCCGAAAGTACTTTTACAAATGGTTTACTTTCCCGGAACACACACTTATAAAATCATTAATTTCCCGTTTCATACGTTTTTACGAAGCGGAAAAGCCCTAAAATTCACAAATGTTTTTTTATATTCCTCCTTATAAACTACGTTTTAATGCTTTTATTTTGAAAAACGTTCATTGTTTACAATTGCAAATGTAAGAAAATAACTTTATATCACCATAGATATGGATAGTATCAGGAAGACTGCACTTCGCTAGTAGCATCTATAGCCAGCACCGAAGCGAGACTAGGGGCACAAACTAGCAATTATTATGAAAATGGTGCACGCGTTTTACCAAGGCACGGATCTCATATTTTGTGCATTCATTAATCTTTGAACTGAATATACCCGTTTGTTATTATTTTCTTACGATCGGATTGTTTTGTATTTTACGTTTCTCAAATTAAAATTTTATTGATAATTGTTTAGTTGCTTAAAGTTGTTTGTAAAATAAAACAAACAAGCAAAAAGTTATGATTTTTTTTACAATAGCCTAATTTATTTTTATTTTTAATTTAGGCTTGGTGACTTTTCCCCCTCCCTCCAAGAAAGGACTTCATAACATTTTGTAAGGCCACTGTTTCTCATGTCAGCTTTACTTGATTATGAACTGTATTTTACATTTCTGGTGGTTTTATTATTTATATATATAATATAGATTTTATATATATATATATATATATATATATATATATATATATATATATATATATATATATATATATATATATATATATAGATGAATTCATATCTTTTATTAATATGATGCAATTATTTACGCATATGTATTTATGTTTGATCTGACATTCTGCTGGTATGCTAGATTGAAAAAAAAATTGTATTATTGCCATTCCCTTTTCATACACTTTCCCGCATCATACACCATTTTTGTGCCCTCCGTTGAAAAGTGTATGACAGGGGTTCTACTGTACACATTTCCTTCAAAATAAACATTTACAGTGCTGGAAAGAAGGAAAACCGCAAATCTTTATTCTGTTTTAGCAATCTTTAAACTTTTTTTTTTCCAGGTTTAATGATTACTTGTTTTCATAATGTCTGACATACGTACGTAATTATAACATACCCGAAATACGACAGCATTAAAAATAATGAATGCCTCACTTGATGTTTATAGCAAAACAAACAAAAATACGTGAAAATGGTTTTATCCCAACTCTACTCACGAGAGAAACTTGTCAAACATGACAGCAATACGCCAGTTTTGCATTAAATAATGCCCGAATTTTCTATGCCATTAATTTTCTTAACTAAAATATAGACACTACTAATATTTTGTCATAATTAGTATTCTGCCGATTTAAAACACCTAAAATATTTTTCTTTATCAAACATCACGAGATGTCCGAAAATCAGTTTCCTTTGGATGCCAACAGGCCATAAACAAAGCATAAATGATTCCTGTTGATCGGATCACGTATTTCTTTTGTCATATTTTCGGAGATTTAAAAGCCAAAATAAAAAAATAATAATATTGTAAAATTAAATACAAGTTACCGTAATAGCTTTGAAATGAAGAAAAGTATATTTTCTTTCGGACAGTTAATTTTTTAGTGATTTTGAGTTTAAAGATAAACAAACTTCAGCGTTTTGGAGGTATATTGGTAGTTGGTTACACTGTCTAATAGTTTACGGTGCTTGTCGGCTATCTTTAGTGGAATTTATGTGGTATTCTGTAATTCGTTAATATTTACTTTGTCCGTATGGAAAACTCGGGAAAAATAACGTCCGAGTTAAAAGGCGTGTGGAAGTTTTATGAGAAAAATGCTAACCAAACCGCAAAATGCAAGCAGTGTCAAAAAATTATTAAAACAAGTTACAGTAGCACATATGGGTTGATAAGGCACCTAAAACAGCATCCCACATTGCAAAGAAAATTCAATACAGAATAAATTATTTTGAAACATATTTAAAAAATAAACATATTTATAGGATACAAAATTGATATGAAGCATATATTTCAATCAATTTTTTCCCGATCCCATTCCTGTTTCCCGCAGGAAAAATATTTTCCAGACCGAGAATTTCCAGAATAAAAAAATCCTTTCCCGCACAGCCCTAATATATTTCAATCAATTTTTCCCGATCCCGTTCCCGTTTCCCGCGGGAAAAATATTTTCCCGCCCGAGAATTTCCCGAAAAAAAAAAATCCTTTCCCGCACAGCCCTACTTACAATATATCCAATTTTAAATTAATAAAAAAAGATGTGCTCATGCGCATTAAGGTATTTCACATTTTCTCAACAATAAAATAAATAAAATAATGTAGCTTAGGCAGACACTCAAGCTGTAAGAATTCCAGTCCTTGCATTTCTAGTGTTTCCCCCCATCAGTTGTATAAGTTAATCTCCGTTGCTATGCGTCAGGTGCCATGCGTCAGGTGCCGGAAATGTTGTGAGGAAGGAAGGGTGAGTATAGTTCATTTGCGGTAAAATAAATAATTTTACGGCCCTGCTAATTTTTTCCATTCAAGACATTTCAAAGATTCTGTAATTTCCCAGCATAAATACTACTGTGTGGCTAAAAAACAAAGTGTATCATAGTGACTTATACAGAATTTACTGATGGTAAATGGCTGTCGCGTGAGCCTTAAAAATATTAATTTTTACCGGGAATGGACTATAAGTCTGGCTTTTGTCACACGCAGTGTGGAAGCTTGGGAGGAGGGCAAGTGGGTGTTGAAGTGTTGATGTCTCTTGAAGGGGGGAAATGTAGGAATGTGAGTTGGGGTGGGAGGGAGGGAGGGAGAGAGACAGGATGGTCTGTTTTTCTGGGAGGGTTGAGCCTTGAAGAATGTCAGCATAGAGTAAATAAAGTACTAGTACAGAGTGGACACTCAATGCTATTGCAGTTCTACGTTTTTTTTATTCAGAAATGCCCTAGTTGCTATACAAAAACGCAAACTTGACAAACATTAAACCGAAGTTGCAGTGGCTTAAAACTGAGATAAAATACCTTATGGACTAAGACTTACGTTGAAAATTACAATTAAATTTTAATTTAAATACAACATTGATCGTAGAAAGTACAATTTGCAGTTAATATGCTTAAAACACGAATTTGAATAGTAGGGAAATTTTCAGCTTCAACTGAATGTTGGCGAGCTTGTGACTTTTTTCGTGCATGCATTAATATTTATTAAAATATTGATTTTATTTTTTTTCCCCTTATATGCAAATCATTTAGCTAAATATCGGTAAACGTAACATATAATGATTTAGGAGAGCAATATTTTTAAAACAATAAGTAAGTTCCTTACCTTCGGGACAGTGTTTGCCTTAACCTCATTATTGTTAAAAATGTTTTGTTTACGTATCATTACATTTGTTAAAATGCATAACATGTAACATATTTTCGGATTATATTAAATTGCTGCCTTTTTTTATGTCCAAAAAACAATTTCTGTTCTAGTAGAATCACGTTGATTGAAGTTAAGGTTAGGATTTTCGTAGGTACCTACCGAATTGCATTACAAATCGCAAACAAAACTAATGCATAAAAAAAACGTGCAGAAGTATTTAATCATTAACACAGGCAATGTGTATTTCTGGCAAAATTTAACTGCCTAAGATGTACAATTTTCCCACAAAAACTGAAATGAAGCTGTTACCAATGGCATCTAATTCTTTATGGATTAGGTGAAAGTACAAATCCTTCTCGTATCTTCACTTCTTGAAGACAGGTGTATATCAATTGTTAAGGGAAAAAAAACTTTAATTTCAACATAAAAATTAAAAAGACACTTCATTTTATCGCAACCCTCACCTGGGTAATTGTTCCGTATCACGTATCCAAGTTTATTCCTTGATCCTGTTGGCATGATCATGTATGATTTATCCGGTGGCACATGATGCTTGCTGTTTTAATTAATGTTAAAACTAGTGGTGCACCGATGCGGATACCGATGAATCGTAATCGGCGATTATGGGTACTTACCGATTAATCGTAATCGCAGATTATCTTAACGATTACTTTGCCGATTAATTACGTCCCGGCGTAATTAAGTAGGTTTTTACCGTGTAATATTTTGTTACACATTTTAGGACGAAATACGGTAATATCTGTATATATTACAAAATTAATCTAACTGCGTCATATCATAATTACAGATATTTCGTTACGTTTAATAAGTCTCATTGCCTCAAACAATAACCTCCTCAGTGGGAATGTACACTATACTGTACATTCCAATCTGGTACGCTTTAATGCCAAGAAAGCACTTGTAAAAAATAAATTGTCAGATAGTGGTTTTATGACTAACTAGTAATTTTGGAAGAGGTTCCAGCAAAGAAACCTTAAATATTCTTATTATTATAATAATTATAGCATGTACAGTATATTGTACATTTTCTCAGAGTACAAAAAATTTTTTCTGATAAATTGGTACTGAGGAGGATAAAAAATACATTTTTCCTACACGTTTATTTACGTTTCGTCTTTTGTTTAGTGGCCTTGTACATTACGTATAGCCAGAGAAGTAAAATAGATGGCACGCAATCAAAATACCACAAACAGTTGCAGTGGATTCTATGACAATCGATCTTTTCGAGTCGTAGTAGCGGTTCAAAATCGTGGTCCCGATACATATTATTATTATTATTACTTAACCTGCAATTGGGCTTTCACCCGGTGGCAAGAACTCCCACTCACTCCCCTCTCCCCCCCCCCTCCATCAGCTTTCTCCTCAGCTCCCTCCCATCCCTGACCTCCACCATTTCCTCCCCCAGCCCATTCCACTCCCTCCCCGTCCTCACCAGGAAGGTGTTCCGCCCTCTCTCTGTCCGCCTCCACACCCTCTGGAGCTTACATCTGTGGTCTCTTCGTCCTCTGTACTCCCCTCTATGTACTTTGCTTCCCAATTGCCCCCATCCCCCTTCCCCCTTCAGCACCTTGAACATCCTGACCAACCTTTCCACTCTTCTTCTCCTCTGTAACGTTTCCCACCCCAACTCCTTAATCATTTCCGTTGGGCTATGCAGTTTCCCATCCTGCCCCTCCCTCCTTCTCCACATTCCCATCACCCACCTAGCCGCTCTGCGCTGCACCCCTTCCAGCTCCTTCACCTCAGTCACCAGGTAGGGGTCCCAGACCGCCGCCGCATACTCCAACATTGGCCTGACCAATGTGGAGTATGCCTTCTCCTTTGTCCTCCTCCCAGCTCCCTGCAGGGTCCTACCAAGCAACCCCAGCGCCTGCCTTCCCCTCCTGACCACCCCCTCTATGTGCTCCGCCCATCCTAGGTCATTTTTCAGTGTCACCCCCAGGTACTTATATCCTGCTGCCTCTCTTATCTCCTGCCCCTTCCAGTAATATACATTTCGTGTGACTTTCCTCCTCTTTGTAAATCTGACAACTTTTGTCTTACCAACATTCAAGGACATTCCATTTTTCTCCGTCCATTGCTCCAACCTTATCAAGTCCTCTGTTAAACATCCCCCTTCCCCCACAACCTCATACACTACACAGTCATCTGCAAATAGCCTCCATCTGGCTTTCATGCCCTCCCCCAGATCGTTTATCATAATTGTGAACAACAGAGGCCCCAGCACACTCCCCTGTGGCACCCCCGACGTCACTTCCCCCTCCTCGGAGCTTTCCTCACCCACTCTCACTCTTTGTCTTCTATTCCTCAGGAAATCACCCACCCAGTTTACCACCCTTCCATCCCTCACCAGCAACTCAACCTTTTCCATTAACCTCCTATGGGGGACCTTATCAAACGCCTTTTCAAAATCTATAAAGATTGCATCTATCTGCTTCCCCCCGTCCACCGCTTCCACCAGGTCTTCCAACAGCCCAGCCATCTGGGTCTCGCATGAGAACCCCATCCTGAATCCATGCTGCCTGTTATCCACCCACCCCAGATCTTCCATTTCCCCCTTTACGTACCTTCCTACCAACCTCTCCATCACTTTTCCTACACAGGACGTCAAACTGACCGGCCTGTAACTTCCTGGCTCCGCCTTATCATTTCCCCCCTTGTAGATGGGAACTACCACTGCCTCCTTCCATTCCATTGGTAGTTTCCCCTCCTCCAGAGACTGCTTGAAAACCTCCAACAGGTACTTCCCAATCTCCCTATCACCCAACTTCAAATGACTATTCCCTATACCATCTGGCCCAGCTGCCTTTCTCCCTTTCAACCTCCTGATCACCTTAATTACATCTGTCAGTCGCAGCTCAAAGGCCTTCCTGCCCATTAAACTGTCGTCCTCTTTACCCTCCCATGCCTCCCCCTTTGTAAATACTGCCAGATATTGCTCCTGCAGTAAGTCTGCCTTTTCCCTGTCCTCTGTATATTCCTGCCCCCCTCCTCCTCTGAGAACCCCTATTCCCTCCTCACCCTTCACTCTTCTTATGTATCTGTAGAGCTCCGCCCCATTTACCGTCCCCCCTTCCCCCATCAGCTGTTCCATGTAAGCATCCCTTGCTTCCCGCGATTTCCTCCCTAGTTCCTTCCCAAGCGCCTTCATTTCCGCCTCTATCTCCTCTCCCCCAAGCTTCCTTGCCCTCGCATGCAGCCTCCTACATTTCCTTTTCAACACTTTCAACTCCCTTCCATAGTAGGGAGGGTCACCTCCTTGGCCTACCCTCCTCTGAGGTACAAAACGTGTAGCCATCTGCAGCAGAATATTTCTTAAGGCAGCCCATCTACCTTCGAGGTCCTCTATATCTACCCATCTACTGTATTCCCCCTTCAGGAATGCCTCTGCCCCCACTCTATCAGCCTTACCCCAACAGTTTACCACGTTTCCCCTCCTTACCCTTTTCTCCCTCCAGCCCACGTCTAACTCCACTACTGGGATCCTGTGATCACTGATGCCCTCCATTACCACACTTCCCCTGACCGCCTCCATTGGTCTCACAAGTACCACATCCAACAGGTTCCCGTCATCCTGCTCTCCTCTCATGGCACCTTTTCTGGTGCTTTCAGTCACCACCTGCTCCAGTCCTCTGTTTGCCAGTTGAGATGCCCATCTCTGTTCCCTTGACCCCATCCCCTCCGGCCCCTTTTCCCATGCCACCCCTGGCATGTTCAGATCCCCCGCCACTATCACCCACTTGCCTTCCCCTAGCATGTCCAACCTGTCCTGCACCTCCCGTATGGCTTCATCCCCTTGCCCTGGTGGCCGGTACACCGCAATCAGCCGTACATTTTTCTCTCCTACCTGGAACTGCATCTCCAATAACTCCGCTCTCCCCCCAACCCATACAACCCTACCACAGAGTCCCTCTCGCATGCACACCATTACCCCTCCTCCATTCCTGTTCCTGTCCCTTCTAAATATTTCAAAGTGTGCTCTCTTCAGTTCCCCATCTCTAATTTCCTCGTCCAACCATGTCTCCACCGCTACAATGATATCCGCCCCATAGGCTTCCACCCTGCCCCAGAACTCCTCCACCTTCTTATATATACTTCTACAGTTTATAACTGCGACTTTTACATATTGGCATTTTCCCCTTTGCGCCTCTGTCCCTTCCGCCCTGATACGAGTGCCCCTTCCCCTTAGAACCCCGATTTCCAGCACTCTTGCAGCCCTATCCAACTCCACCCCCCTCTTTCCTCCTTCCTCGCTCCCCGTCCAACCAATCTGAGTTTTGTTGACTTTAGCTGTCACCTCCTCCCTAGCATTGCTATCGGCTCTATATTCACAATCACCCCCCTTCTCTCCACCTTCCTCACTATCTAGTTGCTATCTTCTTCCCTGCTGCTCAAACCTTGCCCTTTCCAAATGGCCAGAAGTCTCCCTTCCTAGCAGGTCTCCTAGCATCCATTTTCCCCTCTCTGTTAGGTGAACCTGATCCCTGCCCACACAGTCCTGCCCCACCCATTTCCTGCTATCTACCAACATGGCTCCCAAGTCCCTACACACCCTCTCATACACCTCGCTGACCGCCGCAGCCTTGACATAGTTTATACCCCTCCTTACTAGTACCCCACTGACCACAACTCTGGCTACAGGGAACTTCTCCTTCACCTTGCCCACTAGCCCCCTCATATCCTCCTCTACTTCCCTCCCCACCACTCTACCAGCCACATCATTTCCCCCTACATGAACAACCACCACCTTAACTTTACTGCTTCCTTTCATGCAGCCTACCCTCTCCCCCAAGTTCCTAATCTTTGCACCCCCAAACGCAGCTTTATATATACTTCCTTTCCCCACCCCCTGCAATTCTACCCCCTTCACAATAGAGCTGCCCAGGAAAATCACTTCGGGCTCCTGTCTAACTATTGTACCCCTTTTCGTATCCCTGCCCTCTTCATGCCTGTTCACATCTACGTTGCTTGTACCCACAGCCTTACTGCCGGCCTCCTCCCACACCCTCCTTGCTACCCCTTCATTCTGCAACCTGACACCTGTTTCCTGAACTTCCCCAGTACATGCCTCTGCATATGTGGCCTTAACAGCTTGAGTCCTTACTTTCTCCCTCCCTTCCAGCTCCTCCACCCTCCTGCGCAGCCTATCTACCTCCACATCTGCCTCCTTTCTCATCTGCCTTTCCTTCTCAACTTCCTCCTTTGTCCTCTTCAGCTCGCACTCCAGCCTTTCGACCCTTACTAACACACTTCTCAACCCATCCTCCCTTTTTACTTCTTCCTCTACCCTCTCTAATCTATGTTTTATTTCCATCTCCTTCCTGTACAACACCTCACCTAATCCTTCTTTCAAATCGACTTCCCTCCTTGTCCCACTCAGACCCTCAACAATCTTTCCTCCCAGAATATCACCAATGAAATTGAGTGCCCAGTCCTTACCCACATCTACATTCCCTCCTTCCCTCTGAGTTCCTGACACCCCACCTACCAGCTCCTGGCTACCACTGCTTCCTGCCATTGCCACTACACTTCCTGAACCCTTGTTATCCTTGTCACAATCCTTACACATCCACTCCTGCCCCAGACTACCCAGCTCCCCCTCCTCTAGTCCTGCACACTCCGTATGGACCCAGCCTTCGCATTTGTCACACCGTACACCACTCTCTCCATCTTTCCACACCTTTTTACAACCCACACATTTAAGCTTCGACTTACATTTCACCCTACCCATTTGTCACAATTCACTATTCTACACTAACCTATTACCCAAATAACTTAAATAATATATAATCCTACTGTAATAACCAACAGATAATCCTACACCTTAGATCTTATTTCTACTCTAATTAACGGCCACGTGGCGACCGCAAATCAACACAACACTACTACCTCCTTATGCAAAAGATTAAACACTAAAACCCTTAATTCTTATCTACATTGATACAAAATATATAATGTTACGCTGCTATCTTAGTATACTCCCTTCTCAACTCCTTTGTACTCCTATAATTCCACCATTTCCGCAGAGCTCAATTCCACATCACATTACTTGCCCGCCATCTTGACTTATTATCACTGCGTTTTACAAACTCGTTATGGGCGTCTTTGGTAACATTATCCGTTGTTGTGTTATTTGTATGTGACGTGAAAAGTGAAAAAGAACTTATAATTTTATATATTCAGTAAACATAAATAAAATCACATGTGCTAGAGTTGGTTTTTAGTCATTTTTATATAATTATGGTGAGATGGCGAGTAGGGAGAAAAAAAGTGAAGTGTGGAAAAATTTTTCTATAAACTCAAGTGAACAAAATAAAGCAGCATGTTTACATTGTTAAACGGTAATTTCTTGATGCAACCTTATGTGATAGTCGATAATAATGCTAGTTTTCCGCAACAAAAACTTAGCCATTGTAAATTACAATTATTAGACTGTGGTTCAAGTTGTTTACAATAACAAATATTTAAATAGAAGTTAATTTAATTTCCCCTTTCAATGACTTAATAGTGTATTTTATATATTTTTATACTGTTGTTATAACTGTATTCTCAATTTTACCTAATCTTGTTATTAAATTAACATGGGAATAAAAAATTTTGTGTGCATTGTTACACTTAAAAAAATTTCTTCCTTATAATCGGTAACTGAATCGGTATCTGCCGATTATTGCTCTCATAATCGGTAATCGAATCGGTAATCGGTAAAGTCATATCGGTGCACCACTAGTTAAAACAGCAAGCATCATTACCACAGGATCATGCCGATTATTATCAAGGGATAGACTTGGATACTCAATACAAAATTTTTACCCACACCTCCCTCTCGACCTAAAAATAAAATTCATACAAAACATTTAGTCTAATTAAAGTACATAAGCAGCAAGTTTGAGCAGAATTTGAGACTCATTGACATTTAGAACAGTACCTAAATATTAATGTATTGTGTGCTTGTCCTCAATGTGTGACTACACAGTACCTAAAAAGAGGAAATTCTGTAGGGCATGAAAACAAAACGCTCATCACTATTTTAGCTACACAAAACTTTTATTTTGTTTCGTTTTAATAATTTACACATACCTAGTTTCGTCAAGCGGAAACTTAAAGTAAAGTTAATTATTATTATCTCTTCTCTTGTACCAGTAGTTAACACAACACGTAGCCGAATCAGGCATGTTTAATAACAGTGATTTATGAAGTAGTTCATGAAATCATTGATATTATTTAACGAGATTGCTATTTCAACATGATTGAAACAAAATTTCCTTAAAAATTTTTTATTAAACCTAATATTGCTTAATTCAACGCCGACGCCATTAATTATGGTGTTGTTGGATAAACAAGTGATTCAACATGCCAACGAAAACTTGTTTATTTTCTTTTAAGTAAATATATTATTTTCATTTCAACAATACCAATTTATGCCATTAATTTGATAAAATGTTAAAATAAATGTAATAATTATTTAATCATCGTGGTATTTTGATTATAATTTTTGTGCTCAGATGTTGGAAAAAGTTGTATAGCAACTAGAAAAATGTGATTGCTATGCCCTATGAAGTGTCCCCCCCCTGAATGTCAGCAGGGTAGGGAGAGGTAAGCCATATGACGTCATGCTGCCGCCGCCGCCGCCGCCAGCCTGACCGGACGAGCTTAGCGCGCACCACTACATCGAAGAAGCAACCGCCGCCGCATTTTTACTTTTAGCACAAATACCGAGGCTGTAATAAGTAGCCTAGTACTTGTTTTGGGAATTCTTTACGATTTGGTACTGTTTGAAAGGAAAATAAATCATTATTAAAGTTTTTTACATTATTTTTGACAGACTCGATTTTAAGGCCCCCCCCCAATGTTTTGAGATAAAAATTTTGGGAAAAAATATATTCGAGTAAATACGGTATTTCAATTATTACTTTTTTACTTTTAATAGTGTAGTAAAAATATAAGTATTTTTTAAATTTTAATTGATTTTTTTATTTTTTTACATTACTGCACAACAGTATTGGCATGTAAAAATATAAAATAATAATAAAAAAACACTGGTATCGGGATATCGGAATGGTATCAGCAATGGTATCGGGGTATCGGTATCGAAAAATATGGTATTGGAACAACTCTAGTAAAAATTGAACATTGTTTGGTATTTTTGATGTTATAATTTTAATAATTTTAAAAGCAACTGCTATACAGTAAAAGTCTCTTAAGAAAATACAACTTTAATTTTTTTCTTGCATCATAATAAATTAAAAAAATTTAGAACCGGACACATAAATAGATACAAGTTTACCTTTTTAATAAAATTTCCCAGTTAATATGTCTATATTTCTAAGTACCTTGAGAAACTTCTTAACTGTGATTTACTGTATTATTTTCTGGTGTAAAAAAAATCTCATATAAGTTTGAAGAACTTAAAGCTGCTTCTTATCTTGTGACACCTCATGTTATGTGATGATGCTTATTAGAGCAGTGCCGGCACAAATCGGCAGAAGCAGATTTTGCAGATATTTAGTTGAATTGGCATTTCTGCCTTTTCATGATTTGCTTGTTAATTTTTGGCTAATATTATTGAAAAATTAAAGTGTTTGTCATAACCTAAAAATTAACTTACATAGTGTAAGTGTTTAAAATTGAATAAAAAAATAATAACCAAATAATATAGGACATCACATAACTTAAATTACTTTCTGTTTCCCGTGTAAAGTGACCACATGAAACACACTTCTGTATAAATGTTTGGTACTGTAAATTTTCACCGCTGCACACATTAAGATGGTATTGGAATTCCTGTTCTTGAATTGTAAACATGTACATAGTTTTGCAGTTTTTCACATTTTAAATTAATTTTTTTTAAATTTCTTATTTTGTGAATCAATATATTTCATGGTCACCTATTAGTAAAAAATCTTATTTTATATAATTGTGTATTAAATAATAATTTTTCCAATCTCCATTAGTAAATTCATGAAGTTTTCAATAAGCAACTAACAAATTTAAACAAGCTAAAAAAAAGTTTTTTTAAAAAAAAAAAAGGTTAAGTTCCATTTATAAAAAAAAATGCATTTGCATTTGTATTGCATACTTTTTTTAGATGAGTTATTTTGGGTAAATTATTAAATTTATAAAAATGTTTTAACCAAAATGTGTTTTCTCATGTATCAGTTCGGAATCGGTTAGTCGTTAACAGTTGTATCAGCGTATCAGCATATCGGCAAAATTTTGTGAATCTGTACAGCTCTAGTGCTTATATCATTTTTGCATGAAGGAGGATAGGAAAAGCAAATTTTATAAAGAAATAACTAGCTTCAATCTTTTTTTCCTGGGATCCATGCTGACAACCTCCCTGTGTTGATATAGTCCATAGCTGATTCTTTCCCATATCCTTGTTGTGTAAAGTTGTGTGTTATAGTCTCTAATGACCTTTTTGTCAACAAGAGGTTAAACCCAATAAAATAATAATAAAACATGAATAGTATGCACATAAAGCTTCAAGAATCACTATTAGTTAGTTTCTGGTATTGAAAAATCAATATCTCAGCTAATCCTATTTTTATATTCCAAGCAAAAATTAAATTATTCATGAATATTGAATATATTTTGAATCAAAGCTAAACGTTTTGTGATACTTTTTTTTACACTATACAATAGTCCAAGAAATTTTATGCAAAATTGAGTAAAATTAAACTCTATTAAAATGTTGTAAAATGCAAGAAAATAAAATACCTGGCAATGCACATTTTGTAAACCAAAAATTTTAATTTGGAATAATGTTTTGCTGATTAAATGATTATATAAATAGAAATACAGTATTTTTAAGTTTTAATCATAATCACATATTATTTGTTGCATAATAAATAAATCTAAATTTCTCACTGAATCTTCATAACTTCACTTACGTTACTTTTTCAATTTAATTTTTTTATGAATGAGACCCACTTGCTGTATCTATTGGTAACAAATAATCAAAAAATTATATGATTTGTAAAAGCATGAGATAAATCTCCAAATGGATCATTTTACGCCTGCTGGTCGGGGCTAAGCAGTAGAGAGTGGTTTTGCGGGAGAATGTGTACCTGGTTAAGTGAACTTAACCTTTTTTATATAAATTTTTTAATATCGAGTGACAGGAAGCTCTGAAGACTAACTGGAACTGTGTTGGTATGTATTGTAATTTTTTTTTTATCTGAAAACAATGTTACCAATGTAAAAAATTTTCTGATTAATAACTTTGACCAGAGGACTAGAAGACTGAACTGGTTGGTATGGTGTGCGAGTTTTTTTTTTAAAGTAGTAAACACAGGAAGTTTAAAAAGTTTATCTTTTTGTTTTAAATGAAAACTCTTACCTAACTTAAAAAAAACTTCCTACGTATCTACAACAGCAAGTGTTTCAAATGTATTTTGTTCTTGTTCTGGGTTGTGTTGCCGGGCCAACCTGGAATGTAACAGCGTGTGTCCAAAACATCTTTTAAATCAATCTTTCCAGTGCAAGAACCATTCAAAGGAACATATCTCATGTTTTATCAACTTGCATTTCGGTGTTGCGACGGGAAGCTTTGCGGTGTTATTTCAGTTTTATTCACATCTTGTCTCGTAATCTTGTCCCTATCCACTGCCAATGCTCCAGATCAGTGGGCACGGCCAGCGCTCTGCTGATCTTGCTCCGTGCCTAAATGAAGCACAAGCGTTGTGTCGCCAGACTGCTGCAGAAGGACCTGGAGAAGCTGTGCGCGCTGCCCGGCCAGTCCGCGGAGGTCGAGGACTGCTTCCAGGAGCACAGAGCTCGTGTCGAGGTGCAGATCACAAGGCTCAAGCAACTCAAGGTTTCTACACTCGTGCATACATTAAACACCAAGGAGATGTGCCGCAGGTTCCGACATTGGTGCCGATGCCTCGAAAAGAAAACCTTTAAGCGTAGATGTATAAATGAATGCATTAGTAAGATGTGGACAAGTATCTTATTTGCTGATTTAAGTAGACAAATTGTAATATGATTCACACAAGAAGTGAGTTATATACTGGCTTTATGTATAAAAAATCTTTTGATTTTATATGAATTGTGCGGTTTAAAGTGCAGGTTTTTTAAAACATGTTTTTAATGGAATTTCGTAATCAACTTTGTTAATGGTTTTCAGGATTAACGCACGTATAATTAAGCTGGCGTACCTACAGCTATTAATCTGATTTCGTGGGAAATGGGCTAGCATGTGAATTAAAAAAAGAATTACAGGTTTCTGCAGTCCACATTCATGATAATTATCTATTAAAAAGTTTAAAATCTAATACCACTTAAGCAGAATATCTATTTATTGTTTTGTGTGTCGTGTTTTTATTACACATTACTCATCATGATCTGCACACTCATGTTGCAGTTTTCTTTGGTGTCGACCCCGCGGCACCGCATGGACCGCATAGAGAGCACACCGATCATAGCCCCCGGAGGGCCCCTGGGGGAGGCGCGTACCCTGGACAACCTGAGCCCCATCCTCCGGTCGGGGGACGACTCTGCCGGGTTCTCGTCGCAGCTGCAGCGGCTCCGGCTGTCCCCCGCCGGCCCGGAGCTGTCCTCCAGCATCACGGAGGTGTCGGAGCGGGACCTGAGCTCCTGGACCTCGGCGCAGGTGACGGCCGTCCGGGAGGCGGACGCGGTGGGAGCCTGGTTCCGCGACGCACAGGCCTCCTCCGACAGGAAGCTGGACGACCTGCGAGACGATCTCGACTCCATCCTCGACAAGCTGGAGAAGATGCTCGAGGCCAACTTCACCTTGGATGGTGAGTCCGTGTCTCGACCTACCGAAAGTTCTGTTTCGTCATTTGTCACATTTTCACCTGATGTAAGGATGGTGTTAAAAAAAAAAAATTTGGCATCTAGAATTAGAAGTGGGACGATACCACACTTTTGATACTCGATTCTGTATTGTTTTTTCAGTTCGATACTTTCGATACTTTTGATACTTTCGATACTCCAGGAAAAAATACTGAGGAATGCATATTGTTTTGCATGTATTTAATGCACTCCCTGCTTAATTGAAAAACAACTAGCTCGAAAGGCAAACTGCATGACTTACACACTTTAAAACACATTTCAGGGCCCCACCCCACCCCCAACTACAGTACTTGTCTTCATTCTTAACTAGGCCACACTTGACATGTGCACCAGTTTGTGAGTCACACCTAGAGACCCAGCAATAACTTCAGTTTCTTGGGGTGGTGGCAGAGAGTATATTTGAGTATACAGTAAAACCTTTTTGTTGCGACCCCATTTATTGCGACCACCTCTCTATTACAACCAGATTTCGAGGAACCGTGAAAAAATTGCCGAAAATCTGAAGAAAATCGGACAGAAAATAAGTTTCTTGTGGTGAGTAGCGTGTTACTGCGTTTCTCTTGCCGAGTGCTTCCTGTCGACCGCTGTCAGCGCTTAACAACCCCCATTCCATGTCCCTTTGCCGGCAGGGTGCAGATAAAGGTTTTTGTGGCAACGTGCTTACATTTAGCTTTTTGCGAGTGTCTAGTGTGGTACACAGTTAAGGCAAAGCTACCTGCTTGCTGGATTTCTCTTGATTTTGATTATTATCGGTTGACAATGTTTGCTTAGTTTTTGAAGTCCGATTTGGTATATTTTCTGGCTTGAATTTGTGAACTATTGTTGATGACTTATGCAGGTAGTCATGCTGCATCGATTATGCAGCCGGTTAATCGGCAACTGCGATTATTGACCCAATGCCGATTAATCGTAATCGGCGATTACCAGGTTAGGTTATAACTAGTGGTGCACCGATGCGGATACCGATGAATCGTAATCGGCGATTATGGGTACTTACCGATTAATCGTAATCGGCGATTATCTTAACGATTACTTTGCCGATTATTTACGTCCCGGCGTAATTAAGTTGGTTTTTACCGTGTAATATTTTGTTACACATTTTAGGACGAAATACGGTAATATTTGTATATATTTCAAAATTCATCTAACTGCGTCATATCATAATTACAGATATTTCGTTACGTTTAATAAATCTCATTGCCTCAAACAATAAAAAATGCATTTTTCCTACACGTTTATTTACGTTTCGTCTTTTGTTTAGTGGCCTTGTACATTACGTATAGCCAGAGAAGTAAAATAGATGGCACGCAATCAAAATACCACAAACAGTTGCAGTGGATTCTATGACAATCGATCTTTTCGAGTCGTAGTAGCGGTTCAAAATCGTGGTCCCGATACCTTCTAGTTTTTATCACTGTTTTTTAAAAACTCGTTATGGGCGTTCTTTGGTAACATTATCCGTTTGTTATTTGTATGTGACGTGAAAAGTGAAAAAGTACTTATAATTTTATATATTCAGTTAACATAAATAAAATCACATGTGCTAGAGTTGGTTTTTAGTCATTTTTATATAATTATAGTTAGATGGCGAGTAGGGAGAAAAAAAGTGAAGCGTGGAAACATTTTTCTATAAACTCAAGTGAACAAAATAAAGCAGCATGTTTACATTGCTAAACGGTAATTTCTTGATGCAACCTTATGTGATAGTCGATAATAATACTAGTTTTCCGCAACAAAAACTTAGCCATTGTAAATTACAATTATTTGACTGTAGTTCAAGTTGTTTACAATAACAAATATTTAAATAGAAGTTAATTTAATTTCCCCTTTCAATGACTTAATAGTGTATTTTATATATTTTTATACTGTTATTATAACTGTATTCTCAATTTTACCTAATCTTGTTATTAAATTCACATGGGAATAAAAAATGTTGTGTGCATTATTAATTATTACACTTGAAAAAATTTCTTCATTATAATCGGTAACTGAATCGGTATCTGCCGATTATTGCTCTCATAATCGGTAATCGAATCGGTAATCGGTAAAGTTATATCGGTGCACCACTAGTTATAACCGATTGCCGATTATTGTAAAATTTGTTGCTAAAACCCATACGACTTGAAAGAAAAGAAAATACATTTAAAGTTTAAACCTTAGTAAGTTCTTGAATTGAAACTACAAACGGCTGAAATCTCTTAACGAATATGACCGTGGAAGGTAGGGAATGTCAACGTCTTGGAGTGTACATAGATACACTCGCCTAATAATATTTGCTTGTTTCGTGAATTGTGCTCGTACATACATAACTGCCCCGTTTACTATTTACAGTATTTACCCCTTTCAATTCAATTACTTACTGTACAATTTATCCTGTTAAGTTAACGTCGTGAATGGTATTATTGTCACAATATTTACCATCTTGATTTCTTCGCACAAAATATTTAGTTAAGAAAATAAATGCATTTTTAAAGCTGTCACAATTCACAATATGGCATATGTTACTTATATTAGTAAAAGTAAGTATGAAAAAAAAAATTGGACATGGTATCGTAGAAACGATGCGCCTAACTAATTTTCACTGCGTACCGTATGTCGGCCATGTTTGTTATGTATGATGTGAGGTTGGAACGGACAACACGCACAAATACACAATAACGCCATCGTTTGGGAAGCCTACAACTCACGTAGTTTCGGTTCCCTGCAAGAATTGCCGAAGATTTCCGAAGTTTTGCGTGGTTCCCTGCAAGAATTTCTGAAGATTTCCAAAGTTTTGCATTTTGGTATTAACGCCACTTCAGCGCTAAATCAGAAGTTTCCAAAGAAAACAAGCATGTTGTGACTGACCTAACCTAACCTAACCCTTCGATTTTTTTAATTTAGATTTTAATTTCAATTTTGGAGAGAAATCCGAAGTTGCACGAACGTGGTAGGGAACCGAAAATACGTGAGTTGTAGGCTACCGTTCATGAATATTGAATACTGCAGTTTTTTTTTCTTAGACAATGGCCATTAACGTAAACACATTGTAGTTTAGCTTTGTATTTTGATTGTTGATCAACATAATGACGTCTTCAAGATCGAAAAGTGACATATGGAAATTTTTCTCAGTGAATTTAATAAGTGAATCGAAAGCAAAATGCATAATATGTGGAACACTCATCTCACGAGGCAGTTGCAGGAACCAGAAGTCGTACACAACTACAAACATGTGGAACCACGCAAAATAATTTCATTTCAGTGAAGTGATTTCAGAAAAAATAAATAAAAGTTGGGAAAGTGAAGTAGATGATCCTGATGTCACTCCTAGACCACCTGAAAAACGTGCACTGTCTTAAACAATACTACCAGCCATGGTATCAAAAAAAATAAAGTACTTGCCCACTGATCCAAGAGCACAAGAAATGACTCGAGCTGTTGCAGAAATGATCTGTGTTGACATGCAGCCAGTCGATATTGTCAACAACAAAGGTTTTAAGCTACTAATGGAGAAAGCAGTACCAAAGTATGAACTTCCTTCCAGGAAACATTTGAGTACTGTAGTTATACCATCTATGTTAAACGACGAGTAAAAAACGAACGGCGTTCAAGTAGGAATATTTAGTAAAAGACTTTGTTTTTTTATTTCAACTTTACGCAAAAACTGATAATCGGTAATTGCAATTATTAGTGTAATAATCGGTAATCGTAATCGGCAAAGTATAATCGGTGCATCACTATATGCAGGTTTTTTCTTTTTTTTTCTATTTTGTGTATTACTTAATAAATAAAATACCATTAAATATTAATTACTTTTAATACAACGCAGGAAAAACCCTCTGCTCACAGCGTGTGAACAAGGTAGTCGGCCGCTCGCTCGCCCTTGCTCACCCTCTTCCCGTACCGTGCGCTGCTTGTACTTGTTAACAATCACGTTGTCTGCTTCATTTTAACGAGGAGAGTAAAAATATATTAAAACTGTCAGCAAATTGATAAAAGCTTTATGTGTCCGCAAAACAGGGCACAACACCAGCCCACCAGTTGTTTTCATTCAAAACGTGTCTAAAGAACTTAACTGCCGCAGCGATGTTTATTTTGACAGCTCAAGCAATTATCTTTTTCCGTGGGTTGACAGAAAAAGGTCGCTTCACCCAGCATAAAAAAAAAGGCTACGCCACTTATTCCCCACGCAGGAAACACACTGGCTGCCGTTGGTCTCCCCCGCATTTATCTTTCTTCTAACATTCCACGTCTCGCCTCTCGCGTGAGCAATAACGAAGCGACCACGCATTGGGCCGTTTTATGTTTTGTTTGGTGACAGCAGCTCTATTTTATTTGGTATATTCCTTTTCATAGGACCCTTGTTATTAAAATACATTTATATTTAAGTTTGAAAGCTTGTAAATTCCTTGCCAGAGATGACAGAACTCTAACTTGGTGTGAAAAGTGACATATTTTGACTTTTTTTTTTTTGGGCGTGTTTGGGGGGAGGGAGGGGTCCGGAAATATTTACAACGATCTTAATCCTCCCTCACCGTTTTAGTACCCCATTCATAATAGCCAAATTTTACGGGAGAAGGGAGGGTGAAATGAGCATTTTCTCACTGAAGGTTTTTCAAAGGAGAGCGAAGTTGCGGTGTTATAAGGGAGGACACTAGATGGTTTGTGTGTCTGGGAGGGATGAGCTAGCCTTGAAGAATGTTACAGAGTAGAAGGAGGGGTGAGCTTAGGCGTCATGAAGCCGCTGCCGCCAGCTAGCAGGGCGAGCTTAGTGTGCGCCCACTCGTGTTGCAGAACCTACCGCTGCCATAAAAATACTCTGTGTGTTAAAATTAACAGATTTTAATGATCGTTAATTTAATTTTTTTTTTTTCCTGATTTTCATATTTTGGTCAAAATGTCCAATTTTTTGACGGTTCCCGAGGATGTATTCGTAAAATCACTGCTTCTTTAAATCCGGGCTTCGTGACATCGGGGTTCTAGTGTATTTAACTAAGGCAAGCAGAAAACGTACATGTAAACTAACCAGTAAAAATAAACTGTCTTTTGACATATTTTCTTTAGAGTGGCCTGTAGGGTGACGAACTTGTCATGAAGGTTGAAGTGGGTTTAAAGCAAAGCCGTCTAGCATTGTGAGTGACAGCATCCTGCCATTGTACGGCTGGTTTCTTAGCGAGTAGCGGTTTTGGGGGGGGGGGGGGGGATTTGGGTTGAAATCAACTAAAAATTTCGGAAATCATCTATTACGACCCTATTCCTGGGAACCGTGATGGGTCGTTTCAGAGAGGTTTGACTGTAATTGGAGAAATTCATGTGTAGAAAATTGATATCTTCAGTGGAAAAGTCATGTATACCAATCAATTAGTCATAGAAAATTATTTAACATGAAATCAACTAATAGTTTCAAACTAAATTATTTCTACTCATATCCTAACTAAAAAAATTATTTTCAGAGAAGCTGATTTTAATACGTCTTAAATATATTGCAATATACGCTATCCTTCAAAATTAGCTCCTTTGACTTCAAAGCTATCCTATCAAGTTTTTTTTTTGTCAGAATTGAAAAATGACCCTTGTAGAATGATTAAGTGGGCTGTAAACAAACAGAAAATTCATCTTAATTATTGTTTTCTTTTCTTCTGCCATTTTATAGTTAGGAATGATTGTCCCTACTTTAAAAATTGCAACACTTTGGCATTTTCGAATGTCACGTCATACATTTATTCATATAGTGGTACATATTATACATAGCTGTAAAATATGTAGTAACCTTTTATAAACAAAAAATAATGAGATCTGACTAGCTGAATAAGGATTTAAATATACACACTGTATCTCTTTCATGTTTGTGCTGAATGATGATACTATTTATTGCACCTTGAGGGTTAAAAAGGTTAATTGCCGTTATTAAAATATTTTATTTTTGTAATTTGTTTACTGTGTTGCTAATCTATAATGCACAGCAGGAAATTAAAAAAAGGGGGTCTATTTTATAGTGTTTTGAAACATAAATAATGAAATATACATTTTATGTTTTTCAGAAAGTGTTATTATCTGATACACTGTACATGTACTGTAACTGTTTATTAAGAAAACTATGAGCACCAAAATACATGATTACTTTTATGACGTGTTTACTAAATAATAGTATGTCATTTTATGATTGTTCCATGTACCAGATATTTATGTAGTTTTAAAAAGATACTATCAAGTCTCTTCCTGTCTAGCAAAATTTGAGTTTTGAGTCAAGTTTCAGCTACTCGCTTGACTCAGCTTGAGTTTTCTAGTCTCTGCCCATCTCTAGTTTTAGTTCATTTTAACTGCCGCTAATATTTATTTTGCATCTTCTTACCTTTATCCATTCACTTTTTGATAGTGAACATGAGCTGTTTTGCTTTTATAAACAAACTGATGAAACATGTACAGAACCATAAAACCACTATATGAGAAAAGTATGTATATGTAATATGTATGTGTGTGCATGGAGTCCACGTGCGACAGAACTGAAACTTCTTGCTATTAGTTATAGATTTAGATAAATGACTAATATTTGTTAATAGGACAACAGATAATAATTGAAAATAGTCAGGAGGTGGGTATAATCTCAAATAAAATAACTCTTTTCCACACTAAAAAAATAAATTTTAGATTCTTTGAATAAAGAAAAAATTTACTGTACTAAACAATTTTCCTCATACATTTAAAACAAACTTTGATTTTAAATAATTCTTAAACTTGAAGATTGACGATACGTAATTGGGTAGTTCATTCAGCTTATCTCAATGCTACTTTTTTGAGCCACAGTCACCCACAGCTACACTACGATCGAGAAATATTCACGCCTCTTAGTTGAACTTAACATATTTACACACTCGTGGGCTTGTAACTATAATTCAGTGTGTGAATTAGTTAATCAAATAATTCATGACAAATAATTACCCTAGTCATGTCAAACTAAAGCGTGAATAGTATTATACCAGCAGAAATATTTAGTTACACAGCTAAAACAATTCTCACATAACACTGTTTAACATTACTGATTTATACACGTAATTAAATCAATAATACATACATGAAAGAACCATCCTTTCTTACTTTCTGTGGTGCGGTGCATAACAATAAGCTCAAACCCCGTTGTGTTGCCCTCTTCCCAAATACTCCCCAAAGTCAAGTGGCATCAGGCACAGGCGGGTCCCTACCGCCGTGACCCGCCTATCCCTGCAGCATGGCAGGGTTCAACCTGAGCCGTACGCCGCCATGTGGAGCCCGCTCAAGGCTGCTCCGCTGTGCCGCCAAATAGTATTTTTTGGCACAATTTTAAATATGAATTTTTTTAAATAATGTTTCCAACCATTACTCTGCTGCATGAACTTAAACTTGTTCCTCCTCCTGTACACTCCCATCCAACCTTTGTCAGACTCGTATCCCCTAATTTTCCCAGCCTCTACTATTCAATGACCCAGCAGGGCGATCCCATTATTCCCACCTTGGCGCACGGACGTCTCCTGTAATTCGTCCCCGATTCGTGATGAGAACTGCTATGGCCTGCAAACTCTCAAGACCGGGCAGTTCCTAGACCTCGCCTGACATGAGCACTCCTTGGCATGATCGTGAATCATCTTCACCAAAGTATAGTCACGTCTCCGGGTCTTGTAGATCACTTTCCCACTGGCATCGCAGTTTTAACCCCTCCCCTCTCTCTGGGTTTCCTGGGAACACCGCCGCGGGTCTTTGATCAACCCCGACCAGGCGCCACCTCTCCCCAAGGCCACGACTGTAGTACATGAAGTACATACTCATGCCATCTAGCGACAGTTTTGTGAATCCATTCCCCTGGAAGTTTGAACGCCCGCGGAATGCCTGCCCTGTGGCGTCTCCCGCAGGAACCAGCCCACGTAGTTACTCCTCAGGCCACCAGAGCGCTGGCTCAGTCCTCTCCATAAGCTACATGCTACTACCAGCTGCGCAGTGCAAGTCGATCTCTACTCAGTACAGCCACACCTCAGTAGGTCGCGTTGACATCGGGCAGTACTACCAACTTCGAGATATCTAAGTCTGCTTTCCTCAACAAGCACCTCGGTAATGTTCGGAACCTTTCGGTTCGAGAGCCGAAGCCCTCCCACCTTTCTTTCGTTAACATCGCTTTTAATTAAGAGTCTCTGCCGCCACAAGCTCACTGCGCGCCGTGATACAGGTCTGACAGCGTAGAACGAAACGTCATCGGGACGCCTCTCTGTTTCTCTTAAGATGTGATCAGATTAGCCAAGGGATGTTTCCCAACATAGTAGTGTGTAGGCGTTAGTCAGTCCACGTAATTTTAGCTAAAGTTAAGTAGTAATGTATTAGTCATCGTAGATAATTCTTTTTGAGAATCATAGATCATCAGTGTTGCGCTCGTCTGCTCAACCCTGGAAGACATCACCCGGTTGGTGAGTTTATAGCACCACCCCTCCCCCATCTGTCATTGTAATTAGAACACATTTTCTGCCTATTCCACCTACTGTCTGTGATTCAGTCCTAAACATATGTGTTTGGATCTGTTCAAAGACAGGGACCAAGTATCACAGTACAAGTTCTGGACCAGGCACCGAGTACCGAACCCGGGTACTCTTCCAAGGACAGATCAGCCTCCATCGGGGCAGATGACCCAGGCCCTCTGACATCTTGTCAGCTGTCCCACTACATCCAACAATCTCCAAAACGCCAGCCTTTCAATTTTTTTAAACCTTTTTCGGACTAGCATCTAACCACGACGTTTCTTGGATCTGAATTCAAGAACCTTACTACGATAATTTAATGTGTTTACTTATTATGGACTGTAATTAAAAATTGTTAAATCTACTTATGTTAATGACCAAATAAGGGCCGGCCCTTTCTTGTACCCATTCTTGTATTAATTTAATCTAAGTTCCATGCTGTTGTAATACCCCAAGTGTCTTAAAGAATAATTAAATAAGTAGGTAAAAAGATTTGGAAACTCTGAATACTGGGGCCCACAATTAATATCTATCAAAAGTCAACATCAGAGGCGACACTAGGAGTAAACAAGAAAATTTAGTGACTCCCTGCGAACACTTGGGAGAAAAAGGATCGTTATTATAGATTAACTAAATAAAAATAACAGTTACGTCTATAGACTTCCTTATTTTATTAATCATTGTTCTTTCCTTTTTTTATAGATTAAATTTTCCTTTGTAACATCTGTTTTTCATTGATAAGTGATCTTACATTAATTCCTCAAAATTACACTTATTATATTATATTCTTTAAACTTATTTTTACGAGTGGGCCGGCCCTGAATGTTTAACAAAAATTACAATATTTAAAAACATGAATGAAATTAACATCGCTAACTTTAAAGGTTGTACATATAGTCCTTGCAAAACATCATATGAATTTCCTCTCCTCGAACTGCTTTAACTGCTGTCCGCTGTCCTAACTGGGTTACCCTATTTTTGAGTTCGTGAATAAAATGATAGAATTATGCGGGTATCACCCGGGGCTGTAGGTAGACGGTGATCGAGGTAGTAGGCCTAAAGATGGTGGATTCTGCTCAGGATCCGACTCCAGAGGTTCTGGCAGAGGATTTTGGTGGCCCCAAACTTGGAACCCTGTCTGAAACAGAAGTCCAAATTCCAAAGAATCAGACCTGTTTCCAGACAGTATACTTAAATGGCGCAAAAGGTCAATAAAGGGAAATGAAAGGGGGGATGACGTCAAGAATTACCAGAACAGGGCGTCACGTTTCGGAAAACCTGGACCACGATGCGCGGTAGACACGGAAGTCTTCATGATTTAAGAAAAAAATATATAAAGTTTCTCTACTTTTAACTAAACTACTGGCTGGTTAATCTTAATTTTTAGATAGGGACTTCATCCCTATAGTCTGAGAAGACTACATAATATAAGATGCGATGTCTATAATTCGCCGAAGATTGCAGTTACAAAAGGTACCAGTCAGTCAGGAGCGGGATATCATCAGTATATAATAAGCGCGGGATCTCTAGAGAATGGGAGGGGGGTTAGGCTCTGAGCCGAAAATTACCGAGCCCACCCGAAGGTGTCCGGCATAAAAAAATATCAGATCTTACTGGAGTGACTGCGCGACTGAGGCGCTATCTTTTGGTGGCGAGAAGAAGTACTAATAAATAGACTTGTGGCCGACGAGTGTGTCAATGCTAGGAGTATATGGAGTAACCAGTGTTGCCACTTAGCGGCCCGAGACATAAGGGGGAGAAAGATTGTCGTTACCTCTGCGCGAAAGCGCTGGTGTCGGCGCTGCCGACGCCCACAAGTGGCGTTAGTGACCACAGCCGTCGCTAGATGTCGTTAAAGTCCAGAATCGTATCTGCGGCTGTCAAGCCTGAGATGGCCTTGAATTCGGATACCGTCCCCGTGAGTTCACAAGCGGTCATCGCTCCTGGCTTCACTTCTGAGAAGAAAGGGTGGGGGAGCAGGGGTGGAATGGCTTCAAAAAACGCATGGTCTGTGGGACGCAAGGCCCACGGGATCCTCTCATTGTGTCTTGCTGCTAGTGAACCTTATACCGATTCGTGACAGAGTTAGCAGGGCTCAGGACTGCTCCAGAAGCTGCTGTAGGCAAAATTAGACATGCGGAGAAATTAAGTTACCGGCCTCCGACGTGCCTATAGGCGGGAGAAATATTAGCCAGACTGCTAACCTAGCATTAGGCTGGGAAAAAAATCAGCTCGCCTCTGAGAACAGAGGCTGAGGGCCTGGCCGTAAAGATATAAGAAGAGTAAAAAAAAAAAAAATTTCCAAAAATATTTATGATAAAATTTTAACTAAAACGTGCCTAAATCCCTCATTTCGGGCACACTGTTTATGCTTTCTGTTAATTCAATCACATGTTCTAACTCTACATTATGACAAATAACTAAAATTAAAATAAAAACAGAGAAACCAACGCCTGAACGAAATCATTGTTTTACCTTCTGGAACTTAAAGATCCATTCACTCTTTCCCCTCAGTCATCAGGTGAGAGTGACGAGGCGGAGCACAGCGTTCACCGTCCACGCCAACGGCCCCGGAAAGCGGATAGTGCGACGTCCACCCCCAAGAAAAAACTGTGCACATGAAAGTGTGCAAGTTCGCGAGAGCACAAGTATGCTGTGTCATTTCTACCTTCCCCCACCATGTACCTAACTATCCCCCTCCTCTGCCGGTTTCTCCGCCTCATTTCCCTCATGCAATTGGAATTTTCGTAACGCTCGAAAATATTTACCCCCTCAGCAAAGAAGTTTCACTTCAAAATGCTTTAATGCAGAAATGTCATGTTTCATCATTGTACATAATGGCCAGTCATTACACCATACATGATTGTTGGATGCAGCGTTAATTTGCAATGTAGTGTTTTTTTCTTTGTGCTAGCATCAAAAAATATATTGAAAGCACCTTGCCTACACCCTTTCTTGAATCTATTCTTGGAAAATCCTAGATTTCCCATTGTTTAGTTATTTGCAAACTATGTGAAAAATCACAAAGTTTAACTATTTTGTCTGCAAAATGTTTTCCCCCTTGAGGGGCAATCTGACAAAGGAAGAGATGAATGTTTAAATTTTTAATTATGTTATCATATGTGGTCTAGACGTAGAGTTGAACATGCAAGTTTGTTAACACGTAACATGATGTCTTCTTTCCTGATAAAAACACATGTATAATATTCAGCCTATTAGCTATTAGTAATCTCATGAGAATAGGTGTTATTTTCAGAGCAATCCTCTCCAGCATTTTTGTTCTCACTATATTCTTTGTCATGTGAAATGGGGAAATATATCCCCCTCCTTCCCCCAATTTCTAAAAAAAATATATCATTCTCACCAACAAATGGAAAGAATTTTAAAGAAAACAACAGGAAAAGTGGTTCCATCCATTAATTTTGCACACGCTCCTGGTTCTACAAATACTGTTAGCAAACAAACTCGATGTGGTTGTCTGTGTTGGTAAACAAATATATTGTGTTCCCTTTGCAAGTATCATTTAGGAAATAGGCACCACTAGTACTACTTTTGAAAACTGTCATGTTTGAGGCACGCTACTTGGCACAGACTTCACTGCAGCGGTAAGCCCGTATGGTGGTGTGATTCTCAGACCCCGGCGGCAGCGTGGACAATTCGGAGCTGCAGCAAGCTGCAGTGGAGATGGAGGGCTTGGTGTCCGGCCTGATAGCGGGCGTCGAGCGGCAGAACAAGTTGTTCCAGCCACCTCCACTCTCCGACAAAATGGAATAGTAGTTTAGATTGTTTTTATTTTCATACAAACATTTTTTTTAAACATCACATATTTATTACAGTACAGGTATCGGTACTAGAGGGTTGGACTGTATAGATCAGAAGGTAAATCAGTAGTAGGGTGCAACTGGAAACCTACCTAATCTGTTGACATCACTTTTATAGGGAAACTGTTACAGTTTTTAAATGTATTAGAGAAAGTAGGTGACCGTTCGTTTCAGATTCATATTTAGAGAGGTGAGTGAGTGGTTTTGGTCTCAAAATAATGTTTTTAATTCTAGTGGATTTGAATATTTCTCTCTTCTCTACATATACGCTCACACACACTTACACACACAATGTGTGTAATTGCAACAGGAAGAATTCCAAACCAAGTTAAGTAACCTTTCAGTGCTGTTATAGTTTGTTTTTTTTTGCAACACGATGAATGTCACATTACAGGATGCCCACATATACTGTAAGTCATGAAATGGTAATAGAGCTGGATGTTACGAAACTTAAAATTTGCAACTTGTGTTATCTTGCATTTTGTATTATGACACCCGACTTCAGTTTACAGTCGCTCGTTAATTATAAATGTTGGAGACTATCCACTTATGGTATGTGGAAGTTATGCCTGAAAGTTTTAGCTTTTTAAGAAAAATCAATACATCTACTTATTCAAATCAAAACATTTATTTTTATTTTTAAGTTGAGGAAAATTGGAGTATTTGCAAGAGGATTGTTTTTATGTAAAGAGTATTAAAATAGAATATGGTATAATACTAAGCATCAACATAAATATGTGTATATACATATAGAAACTTACTAGTACGGTATATACGTATATTTTGCTAAATGTTAAAAGTAGTTCCTCGTTGTTGCAAGTCGGATAAATTAAAGACATAAATTTTATCTGTATCTAGGTTTAATATTACTTTTTTGCCTTATTGATGAATACAATATGTATTCTGCAGAAGAGGGACTACTTGTAATTAAGTGGAATGATAACTAAATTTCAAGGTTTGTTAAGGTAGCTCAGCTACATTAATTATGCTACATTTATGTATTACATAATTACATATGAAATATTTGTTATTAATGTTTCTAACATAACAAAATTTACACTTAAATTTTTATTCGTCTTTCTTCCCATGTTTTGTAATGTTTTCACTATTTTTATATACTAATAAATTAGTGATGGCCCGATATCCAAAAACCCGATACCGATTCCGATATTTCCAAATTTACCGATCCGATACCCGATATTCCGATAATAGGCCTATCTCATTTCTAACACTGATTCTATAAAATTGTGGTTCTGGAGTATTGTTAGAGACAATAATGAAAATGTTAAATATTAATAAAACATACTTATGTGATTGTATATTATTTTTATTAATTGTAAAATATTGTAAATTCACATTAAATGAAAGCTAATAATGAAATTATCATAATGGCCTACAAATAAGCTCTCTAAATTCAAGGTCTTAAAAAATTAATTGTTTTTCAAGGCCAGATAAAGCAATATTCTGGAGTAGGTATTACCTACAGTATGCAAAAAAAAAATATTGTAACTACAAGGAAACAAATTTCAGATTTTTGTGGATGTTGTGGTTGAATGTGTTCAGGTGAAAGGCGATTCCATTTTTTGGTACAAATTCCACCTGCAGAGCTAAACAATCTTTCAGAATGAATTGAGGCAGGTGGAAAGCCAAGATATATTCTGGCTAACAATTTCAGTCTCAGGGATGCAGGGATAAGTGATTCCACAAATTTGATGTATTGAATGTCCTAAAAAATTTCCCACCACGCAGTATTTCTTTACAGCAATAATTGCAAATTGCTTTTGCCTTATCATTGGTTTTTACTTGAAAATGTAACCAGATGTTACTTTTCGGCGGCATTGCGCATTGTACTCACAAAACAATAATGCTTATAACCCGGACAGCTCTATACTAACAACACAGGCGGGATTGTGAAAAATAACCTAGCGGCAAGAGGCATGCCGTCTGCCATCTATCGGACTGAGGTGAAAGCAACGCCACGTTTTCACACAAAAATCTTGTAGCTATCCGATTAGTCTCTAGTGTATGTGCTTATAATGTATGAATCACAAGTCACTGAATGTACTTAATCCAGTGTCTCAACTGTAATCTACGAAAAATACCGTCCGAAAAACATCAAACTTTTGTACCCTTTGTAAAATTTCATCACGCTAAACGACACGCTAGAAAGGAAGGTCTTCAAGTAGCAAATTTTGTGACCATTGTTCAAGTGTATCACTCCATTTATTGTTGCGAAAACACGTTAAAAATACGTGAAAAGTAATTATAATACAACTTTGAAACGTACTGCAGAGTTTATAAAACCACACATCTTTATTTATGTTGTTGGCAATGCACTCAATATAGTCAACATAATACCTTTGCTGCAGCTTGCCCTACTTAAACACGTTTCATATTTTAGCTTTTGTAAAACTTACGTAACATCTTTGTATAGAACAGCAGTTGGCGACCATGAAATGACACGGAAAGAAAATGCCTGTTATATCAAGCAGTAACTTTATTCTTCTTCATGTTTACTTACGGCTACACCACTTATTAAATTAAATATCGTAATCATTTTCGTTTATGTTTTCAATTTATGTACACTTAGTGAACTTCGAAAATTCATCAAGGGAAAACATTTTGTGAATGTCTGAAAATAAGCTTAGAATCACGGTTAATGTTTTTTATAAGTATTATTGGCGAGAGCAAACATCGGTTATCAAAATATCGCAAGTATTTACCAATGTCCGATATTGAAAAAAATGCAGATATTACCGATCTCCGATATCGAATATCGGGCCATCACTATAATAAATCTTTTTAATACCATTCAATGTATGTTTTAAAAACTGCACTTAAACTATAAAGTTACCCAAACGAAAATATAAATTCAACTGGGAGAAAGGTTAATGCCGTAATTATTTTTCCATTTTCATCTGCCATTTTCTGATATAAAAAAATGAATTATTTAAATAAGAGACTGGTGAAAAATGTATACAAAAAATTCTAGTTCCCCCCTCTCCCTTAAATATTGTTTTCTATAATATTTGCTTGCCCTATCATGAAAATAAAGTTGAAAAATAATGTTTACAGGCTGCTGGTCACCTGTCGTGGGAAAATCTTAAAATATTTATTTACTACCACGACCAACATAGGTTATTTTCATTGTGAAATTTCATTGGTTAAAATTAACACATAATTCAATTGTGAACTGATTTCACACAAATTGTGTGCAATTTCTGTAATGCTTTCATGTTATTTAATTGTGAACCCAGCCGAATAGCAGCCTGTTTCAAAATCTCTCGTATGTCATAAAACGATCCACCGTCTTGAATAGATTATTAGAGATATGAAGACACAGTTCAAGATGTATTACAAAAAGAAAATGTTAAAATATTTTCTTCTGAAAGTTTGTTTGCAGTGTTAACAAATCCGTTGTGGAATTGGTGGTGAAGTGTTTTCAGAATTTTCCCTTTTCTTCTGTTATTTTTCAGACAGCTCCAAGGATGAGCGACCAAAATTTCAAAAGGGTGTGCCACCGTTGGGTGATCAAAAATTCTATAAGTATTTTCAGAATTACTCTATGGAGTATATTTCCTAAAATGCCAATATCTATAATGTAAAATGTGGTCTAGTTGGGCGCCGTGAAAACTCTATAAAGTACTAGTGCTGTGATTGTGTATGTAGCACAACTACTAACCTCTACAGAATATTAACTAAAATATGTCTTGTTATGTTGATAGTGAAAATAAATTATTCTCAAGTTGTATGTACTGGTGTAGTTTGACTCAGTGTGAATACCAAACAATAAAATGTCGTATAATTCCTTAGCAGTATGTCTCCTTCTCTTTGGTGTAAGTATTCTGACCTTAAAATCAACAAATATAAGTAGTATGTTTAAAAGCATTAACTTCTCTATGACTGCTGATATCAGTGTAATAAAAACTAATTATTCTTTCAAGACAATCCAAGCTAAATATTTCTGTCTATCTGGTTTAACATACACATGATATGTAAGTATGGTTATCAATCGGAAAAATAAAATATAATGAAAATTTAACTTTTTACTAGGGTCAAAATCATGGTTGTATGGGTGACAATACTCTTTTGCAACATATCCAACTGTAACATGAAAAGTGACAGAGTCAATGATTAGCAAGCAACATACAAATACCTTTGAGACAATTATTCATGTTTAAATAGGTTTTTCATTAAACAAAATTTCAATATCCGTTATACTTAAATGTCTTTCAGAACTAATTACGTTTTACGTAATTGTATCACTGAATAATAGTTTGGTTATCAGTCAATATTTTAAATATTATTGAAACACATTTTAACTGGCAAATTAGTCTTTTCTTTGTTTTTACTAGCTCAGTCTCTTTCGGTAGATCAAACTGTCTCAAGACTTCTGGACCTGGGGCTATTCTTTAAACATTCAAGACAATTAATGACTTTAACAGATTTTAACTTTGATATCGTACATATTACTGATCAAGGTCAGTTAACCAGGTCCAGTATGTACAAGCTACAAGTCTTTACGTAGTTAAGTAGTATTAAGTTGTTTTTGCGAGTTTCAAATTAGGTCTTGATCGTAAACATCATAGTTTAAGATATCTTGCCATTAAAATAGGACAGGTAACTTCTCGCTGTTCTTGTTAATTCGGGGATGGGGCAAACAAACCTCGTCGCGTCGTTACAATACCAAGAGGCTGTGGAAAACCTCTCCGAACCCCTGTCTCTCCTCCGATGTTGCTGGTTAGATCTCACTCTCCTCCGATGTCGCTGGTTGGGTCTCCGTCTCGATGCACCTCCTCTCGTGCTGCTGGTACTCCAGCAGGACTGGCGTCGGTCACCTGGAGTCGTCTAGAAGGATGATGTCCTCCGGTACACCGTCTACGATGCCGTCTACCGCTGTCGAACTCCTTCCATCTCGAAGATTGATAGTCCTTTTCTTCTTTTCTTCTTAATTCGTCGTTGATCCAGTTCTATTTATGCTGTTAGTCAAAACTTATCGTCGTCGTCGATTCTTTAGTAGAGCTTCGAACATCGGTAACTACCTCTTCTTCATTGTGTAGTTCCGGTATTTATTATAAAATCATCAATTTCACGTAGATTCTAGCTATTCAGTCGTCGTACCAATGTTTTACGTGATATTCTTACATTCATTTATGACTAAATCACGGAGCTCTTTCTCTCTAATCCTTCTCCCATGATAGTAGAACAGAAACTCAAGTTCCAATTTGTTTCAAACAGTCAAAGCTTTCTCTATTGAACACTCTCCGAAATCACACTGGAAATACTAAATTCTTTAAATAAAATATATGCGCAGTCGAGCGTCCAATCACATATACTCTTTCCTCAGTAATGACCCAAAAACAATATTAAAAGGTGTAAGCTCATTTCCTATTCGTCGCCGTTTAACAAATGTTTGCAAAGACATTTCATAAAATTATTACTTAGATAAAACATGAAAATACTTAAAGAGTAAAACCAAATTGACCTGACCATAGAGATACAATACTGGTAAATATAATTCATAACAGGACTAAGACAAAGTCATAGAGGTAAGAAGTAAAATAATAAACATAAAATTCATTTCTATTGAGGGCTTCTCAAATACCTCTATAGTGGCCTTTTTTTCTTCTTCTTTTCTTTTCAAAATTGCATTGAACATATTGTTTTAAGATGTCAATAGTGAGATATATATTTTCTGGGTATTGATAGCATGAAGCTGCAGTCAGCTGCCATTCAGTAATCAGTACATTTAAATGCTAAGAGAACTGTTTTGCTTGGAGGGAATGATAAAGATCTCAAAGAGTAATGACTTTGACAGCCTAGTCAAATAGTGGTTTGTCTTCACTCAAAATAAATTTAAAAGGATTTTTTTTTAAAAGACTTAAAAGACTGTGATAAAAAGCAGGAGAAAAAAACTGCCAGATTTATAACAATATCGTCAGGCGATAATCGTAGCCTGCACCTGGAAAACCATTTCTGTTAACAAAATGGTAGATGGAAATGAAATAATAAATGAAATTAATGATACTAATGCATGTTTAGGAAACTTTGAGGTGGGAAATGAATACCAATAGTTATTCATTATCATTTGAAGTACATACTGCCACTGTTTACTGGACAGTTACTTGCTTTACTAGGTACTTTAGTTTATCATATATTTTAATTTCTGTCCCTCAAATTTTCATATGTTGGGCAAGTAGTATGTATTTGTTTTTGTGACATGAAACATGTTGTGGTCATCCATGATTATGAGCATTTATGTATAGATGGCTATAATTTTGTTACACTGTAATTTTTACTATAAACACACACATATATTTACTTTGTTTAGACTTATGTAAATATTCTTTTTAATGAAAATAGGTAGTAATTAGGTAGTTACACATAGTATGTACTGCAAAATTTATTGCACCAGCATCTTTATATAACTGCAGAAAATGTGAAAATTTGTAACTCACTTTTATGATAAATTTATAATATAAAGATAGTGTATAATTTGGCACACAAAACAGTGAAATGTTTAGTACTTTTGTATTTAATCCTTAAAAATAATTTTATATTAACTGTAATTTGTATTGTACTTTTACCTTTAAAATAGTTTGCAATAAGCATGTGTTGGAAAGATCAGATATAAAATAAAATGGCAAGTGTTCATGTGTTTGCAGCTAGTCGATACATAGTAAAATTTATTGAGGAACTTTATGGAAGCAAGCATTTCACTGATACATGTGAAGAATTCAAAAGATCATAAGTTGTTATTATTCTGCATATAAAATTGTGAGTTATTATATACATGAATACTCTATAATTGCTTCATAAAGTATTGAAGATGCAAAGTTTATTGTTTGCCTTATTACAGATTACTTCCCATCAGAATATTTTTTACAATATAATTTTAAGTAGTGAAACTGTGCAGTAATGTAAAGCTAAATATTTAACTGAATTGCATCATTATATCTTAATGTTGGGAGCAAAGATTTACTGAAATAAAAAAAAACTTAATACGTGTGTTTTCTATTCAAAATTATTTGTAACTATTTTAAAACTATTCACATTTGATTCCAAATCATAGTATTCAAATAAATATACACACTGATAACAGTAGCATTTGCATCTTTTATGGCAGGTTTTTTCCCCCAATATGTTAATAGTTATACTTAAATGTTTGATGTTTTTAGTGATAAATTTTTTATTTGGAATTATTAATTTCTAATGTAATGAACTGTGTGCCTTTACCAAAGACTGTATTTTCACATGACCAGTAAATATAATAAATAATATACTTTTTTTTATATCTACAATTGACTTTTATTTTAATTTTTTGCAAAATATTTTATTAATTGGACTGACAAGTTCAAATGACAACCTATTAAATAAAAACAACTCATAATCAGTAGGAATTAAATGCTATAACTTAAGATAATGTAGAACAAGTGGTGTTTGTAATTTGTACATAAATAGATAACTGATATATGTAGTGATATGTTTACAACAATAAATTTATTTGGTATAGTATTACTAGAGATGCACGAGAGTCTAAAGTTTGAGCTGAACAGAGTGCAATAATCATACTATAATGTCCAAATTAGTACAGTCCTTAAAAAATAGATTGAGTTTGAGTAGTCATAAATTTTTTGTGAGATGGAAAGATGTGCTGTGAATCCGCTGATGCGACCCCTCACGGAAAAACGGACTTATAAACGGAATGGTCGCAATAAAGAATTGCCCCCCCTCCCCCCCCCTTCCCATATCCAAATACATAAAAAATCACCTTTGTTCACATTTTTAGCCGTCTTTTGTATGCCTGCCTGCTTACAGTACAGCGCTCGCCAAGATAAACGTGAACACATAGCGCCCAACAAAGTGTAACAGACTTGTTTTTCAGGCGATTTTACTCAAATTTTCGACTTTCTCTGCTCAAATTTTTCACGGTTTCTCAAAAAACGGTTGTATAAACAGAATGGACGCATCAGAAGGGAGTCGCATCGGCGAGATTCTACTGTGTGTGTATATATATTTTTTCCATCATGTAACAAGTATGTAGGAAAAGAAAAATCAAACATGTATTGAAGTGGTTTCTGGAAAATTGGACAAACAATGCTGAAAATCAATAGTTAGGTTTAGTCAGCTACAATAATTATAAATAAAATGTTTGTAAAAGATTTGAATTTTTAGAAGAAAAAAGGTTTCCCATTGGCTACAGTCTTGGTCCATTTATAAATATTACCAGGTTATGAAAAATATTTAATTATAGGCAAGATGTTTACAATAGGTACATCGTAGCTAGACCCTTGGAAAGTGTTTTGCCATGATTTTACTCTATTTTAGTGTCTTTAATTTTTATTTTTCCCTCCTGTAGTTTATTGCTTACAATTTGACTTTTTCTCCTTCAAGACCCTTGAGAAATATATGATTGTACTTTACTAAGGTTTATTATATTATAATTTTGAACAAACTGTTATAATTTATGTACTGCGTAGAAAATTATTATTGGGACATCAATGTATGTAAAATAAAAATTCCACACTTTCAAAAAATTCTAGAAAATCTTAAGATTCAGGTTGTCCGTATTCTGGAAAAGCATGGAAAATCAAGTCAAGGATTTACTTGAAATCCAAAAAAAGAAGTTATGTGAAGACTTCACTGAAAGTACTTATGATGGGAAAAGGTAAAGCTCGATTATGCCACCACTCAGACTGTGAATTAGTGATGGCCCGATATTCAATATCCGATATCGGAGATCGGTAATATCGGCACATTTTTCAATATCGGACATCGGTAAATACTTGCGATATTTTGATAACCGATGTTTGCTCTCGCCAATAATACTTCTCACATAACCTTAACTGTAATTCCAAGCTTATTTTCCGCGGGCGTAATTTATCTTTCTTCACGTCGCCATATTACCTAGTAATTCCAAGCATATTTTCCACTGAAACAATTTCAAGCCTATTTCTTCTTTCTGATACTGCAATGCATCCCGACAGGTCAATTCTTCCATGTGTACACAAATCCCAGTCATTAATGCATATTTATTTGTTTCAGATATTCGCAAAATGTTTTCGCTTGATGAATTTTCGAAGTTCACTAAGTGTACATAAATTGAAAACATAAACAAAAATAATTACGATATTTAATTTAATAAGTGGTGTAGCCGTAAGCTTTGAATATATATACTGTATAGAAGTCGCGAGTGGATAGGATTTACTCTACGTTTTTCATAAGCGTATAATGAGCAGCTTGGGAACTTCACCGCTGCAGTGCGCTGCCGTAACGCCCTGTATCGTCTTAGTTGTTATTTACACGTTAGAGCGCAGCACTGTCGCCCGCTGTCATTCCCCGCACCACTCATCCATCATTCACTGCCGCTCAAGTTCGTTCAACGGGAGGGGGAAGGGGTGCTTGAAGAGTTCGACACTTGTCCGCTAGGGACCACCACAAGTCGATGCCCTACAGATGGTGGCGATTGCGGCGGTGAATTAACCAACTAACTCAAAACCGTATTAGAATTTTTAACCTGGGCTGGCGACTTCTATACAGTATATATATTCAAAGCCGTAAGTAAACATTGGAAAGAATAAAGTTGCTGCTTGATATAACCATAGAGTAAGTAAAGGATATAACAGGCATTTTCTTTCCGTGTCGTTTCATGGTCGCCAACTGCTGTTCTATACAAAGACGTTACGTAAGTTTTACAAAAGCTAAAATATGAAACGTGTTTAAGTAGGGCAAGTTGCAGCAAAGGTAATTATGTTGGCTATATTGCCAACAACATAAATAAAGATGTGTGGTTTTATAAACTCTGCAGTACGTTTCAAAGTTGTATTGAAATTACTTTTCACGTATTTTTAACGTGTTTTCGCACCAATAAATGGAGTGATACACTTGAACAATGGTCACAAAATTTACTAATGGAAGACCTTTCTTTCTAGCGTGTCGTTTACAGTGATGAAATTTTACAAAGGGTACAAATTTTTGACGTTTTTCAGACCGTATTTTTCGTAGATTACAGTTGAGACACTGGACTAAGTACATGCAGTGACTCGTGAATTTGAATTTAGAGATCTTATTTGTGGCCATTATGATAATTTCGTTATTAGCTTTCATTTTATGTGAATTTACAATATTTTACAATTAATAAAAAAAATATACATTCACATAAGTATGTTTTATTAATATTTAACATTTTTCATTATTGTCTCTAACAATACTCCAGAACCACAATTTTATAGAATCAGTATTAGAAATGAGATAGGCCTATTATCGGAATATCGGGTATCGGGTATCGGATCGGTAAATTTGGAAATATCGGTATCGGTAGCGGGTTTTTGGATATCGGGCCATCACTACTGTGAGTTTTTTTTTTTTTGTGTTTATTCATAATCATTATAAAGACATGCAAGGTTATGTTTTAAATAGACCAGCTGTGGGGATGGTGGCTGGATTTTCTTTATTTCTTTAAGAAAATTGCAAAATAAGTAAATTATATTTCAAAAATAATCTGGGATTGTTGGTTGTAATTTGTTGTAATTATATATTTTTTGTAATTGTAATGTTGGTCACGGAAAGTCAGGAAAAAAGTCAAGGAAAATTTATTTCAAATTTGTATGGACATCCTGAGGAATAACTAACTGGATGAAGGAGAAACTAAGTTTAGTAAATAATGTGTATTTACATATGAAAAACACAATATTTATAGTACAAAAAAGACGGTAAGTTATAATTACAATATTGCACAATGTGTATCATTTTCTCTCAGAAGAAAAAAAATCTTAATAAATACTGAAACAAAGGTGGAGGAAGAGTAACGTGGGAACAGCTGGGCAGGTCAGTTGTGGGTGCGGGCGATCTCGGAGAAGAACTCCAGTATTTGCTGGATGGAGAAGTCGAGGGTGATCATGGAGCCCGGGTAGCAGCGCTGGATCAGCTCCTCGATGCACTTGTACTGCGTGATGAACTCCTCCTGCATTGCATGCCACACCACCTGCAACGCACACACACGCTCCATCCTTAGTCTCTGTCTAGAGGCCCTTCATTTCCCTATGGAATTGCATGAACTTGAATAGGTTTTGAATTTTTAGTGTTTGTAAAGATACAATAGTCCTTAAAAGTTTTAATTATGAATATTCCCCCTCCACCTATTTTTCAATCAGACCATGGTAATTACATATGTACATAGTTTTAAAGCCTGAACAATTTTATTCCAAGCATTCGAACATTCCAATGATTGTATATTATGCATTTCCTCTATAATAGTTTTCTATGCACACAGGCAGACACACACACAAAGCCTTATGTATATGTGTGTAAATGTATATGTGCATATATAACTTGCAAACTACATGTCTGACCTGAATGAACGAGCTTAATAACTCATTGACATTGAGGTCACCATTGATGAAGAGAAGTGATTACATGGAAATGGTGCATTGATGGAATGAAAGTGTAGGGGAAACAGGAGTACCCGGAGTAAACCCACCAGCTCACTGGAACAACAGCTATTTTTACCACTATTAAAAAAAATAAAATAATTCTTCCCCCTACTTTTATGCCTGTACTGTGAAAGCCTGGAAAATAAGCAGTTAGCTGTTAGCTGCTAGCAGTTAGGTGATTGATTTAAAAGTTCAGCATCATGTGGACATCAAAGGTCGTTGGGGTGACGGGGGGTGAAACATCAAGCTGGAGCAGATGCTGAATGCGTTGGCAAGGGTAAACATGAATACCTCCTCAAGAAATGCAGTGGCTCAAAGCAACGTCCACCACGTTTCTCCACTAGCAAGAAAGCTGGGTATGACACTGAGGGATAATCAAACCCAAATCACCTTGGAGGAGAGTGTTTTGACTAGTAAAACTAAAACCCAATTCATGAAACCGTTTGAGTTCTGGAGACTGGATCTAGAGAGAGTAAGGTCCTCCGTAGAAGTGACCGTATCTAATCCTTGGAAATGGCGAGTGCCTGACATATTTACAAGAGGAGGTGGTAAGTTGACAAGAAACAGTTGGCAAATCTTAAATCGATAATCAGTGGGCTTTTGCAAATACGTCTATTTTTCCCCCATTCAAATTGATTTTAGAATTTAATATAATAAAATATATTCACTAATATCAAAGATTTTTTCTGATAAATATAATTATACAGTGAAATTTTATTTTCAGGCTTTACAGGAGTTCAAGAAAAATTTATCCTTGTAAATAAAGGAAATTAAAAAAAACAAACCTGTAACTGCATTTTCTTAACCCGGTAAATTTTAAATTTTGAACTTTTTTTTGTAGATCTGGTTTCAAACATAAAATATTATATTATTGGTAATTTTAAATAATATTTGATTATTAATGAAATACAAAACAATTTTTGAATAATGTTGCAGTACAATTTCTCAATAAATCATCTTAGCCTCATACATGTTATATTTCTTATACAATAATTTTTTTTTTTTTTGTGAATGAGTGTGACACGTTGTATGCCTATCTATTTGCAACCAATAATTGAAAAAAAAAAAAAAAAAAAAAAAAAAGAACTATTTAATTTGAGACATGAAATATTCCTGGAGTGCTCACAGCTAAAGGCGCTCACCTGGTTAAGGTTCTCCTCGGGGCAGAGGTGCTTGTCGACCTTGCGGTGCAGGCTGTCCAGCCCCTTCTTGACCTCTCGCGCGGGGTACTGCTGGATCACCTTGCGCAGCTCCTGCTTGCTGTAGGCCATCTGGTAGCTGATCTCGCTCTCCTTCACGCCCTGGGCCACACGCGCCTGCACCCCCTCGAAGAACAGCTGCCGACACCATCCCCATCCGCAATCACCACTACCGCTCGCCAACATTCATAAACATACTGATGGAACGTGCCAGTGTTAAATATAAAAAATTGTGGCAGTTGTCTTTAATTTTAAATGAAAGGTACTAACAAAAATGGCAAGGTTCAATATTCGAATGAGATCGTATCACTGTCAACAAAAACACACTGTCGACTGTCCATGTACATCTCATCACTTTCATAAACAGACAACTTTACTTAATCAAACTACAAACCACTAATTAGCAGTGCCTTGGCAAGCTACATAGGTTGGCTACAAGGAAATTATTCCCAAAAACAAAACACATATTAATCAACTAAAATTACTGATTTTTATTTAGAATAAAAAATTTGTATGAACTTTTGTGCACTGTCCACATAGACTATTTGCCAGTACTTGCATGCTATGCATTATACAGATTTGAATGCTCTAATAGGTACCTGAAAGTATTCCAGACCCAACAACAGAAGTTACTCATAAATTCATCCTCCGATGTATTAGTATAACCAACAAAAAATTACACATTAATTTAAAACACAAATAGAATAAGAACTTATTTAATTTTTCTAAGATATATTTTTCAGGCACTATTTATTTTCACACTTGCAGCAAAACTCAAACCTTTCGTTAACTTTTCACATGGGAGGATTCATATGTTTACATTAAGTTTTCATTGCCCATAATGTATATCAAAAACTAAGTTAAGTAAGTTAACACCAACTACAGTATTACTGCTGATTAGTTATCAATTATCATAACCTGCTAACTTTATGAATTAATTTTCTGATTGCAAACATTGATTACATCCCAATAACTATTACAGCCAAAAAACAGGCACTGATTTACCCAGCTAAATGTCTTCAAAACATATGAATTTCCAGCAATTTATAGCTACATTCCATCTGAATCCAAGCATGCACTGAATTCAAATAGTCCAACTGTTTTGTGTGTAATTGTCTAAATACACAGTGCTGTTTACTACAGTGAAAAACATTAAAAAGAACAGAAGAAAGCTGTATGCCTCACTGTATGGTGGGCCCAGAGGTACCTTTGCTCTTATTTTTCCCACACTCATTCCAAAGCGCTATCAGCAGTCTCATCTGGCACTTCCAGTGGAATGGGCCTGGTAATAACCTCCCCCCCCCCCCCAACCCGTGCCTTCATTGTGTGTGTAGGTGATGGATGAAAGTGGCTATGCAATACTATTTGGAGGCATATGACATGCAGTTTTACAACTAAGCTTGACTTGTCTAGTATCACTATGTGAGGCAAGTGATAAGAGGCCAACATTCCCTGTCTTATCATACACACATTCTGTCTCATGACTCAACAATGCCAATATCCAGAGGATAATTTAATTTATAAAAGAAATAAGTTCAAATCATTTTAGTATGCAAATTTTATTTATATTATGTAGGCTATATACCTGGCCATGAAACCATTTTCAATCAATTTCAATGTTGCATGTGTTACCTATGACAATGCAAAAATAATGCTGTAAGCCAAAATACAAAAATGCTACTAGCAGAAATGATAGATGCTATCTTCCACCACGTGTATGACATTAGGTAGCCAAACAAGAACTAACGTTTAGCTTCTCAAGAGGCCGGCCGAAGTATTGGGTGACGTATGCCTTGAGGGCTTCGCTGTACTTCTGCTTGGCTTCCTTCCGCCACTTTTCTAGCGCCGGGATCTTCAGCTGCGACAACACCGCGAACAGGTGGTGGAAGTTCTCTGTGAACAAACATCACCACATGCACTCATCTGCCTACTACATGTGAACCTCACCAATTTCAAGTACACTACCAAAAACATATAATTTGACTAAAATAAAATTTATAGCTATCCCACAATCTTCATTAATTTATTTGGTATTTTTGCGCTTAACTTAATGATCTTAATATGTACTTGTGCAGTCAGTCATATATTTTTAAAGTTCACTTTCGTAGATCCATTTGTTTACCCAATATTTTTATTAATACCATCTCACCACCTCAGATCTAGTAAATACATATTCATGCATAGAACGTGCAATCAAGGAAGTTTCATACAACAAAAATTCTCCCTAATATTTACTTTGATATGTGGTACTGAAACATTAGCTCGTACATGATTTCCAGGTGGTTTAGGCAAACAAAGAGCCAATAAATGAGATCAGCTGTGAATGGCCACATTTCCATTGTTCGTGGTTATTGGGCATGTCCGCTAACAGATTACCAGAGACAAAATTTAAAGGTATTATTTTGAGGCCAATTTAGTTTTTAAAATAGGAGATTCCCGGTTTATTTTTTTATTTATTTATTATGAAATGTTTATTAAAAAAAAGTTTTATTACTGAAAAATAGAATGATAGTTCAATGTTCCATGATACTAATTTCTCCAAAACAGTGTCATTTTGGCTGATAAATGATGCACTTTATCAATATACAGCAAAACCCCTTATTTGCACTTTTCATGGGGACAAAGTAAAAAAATGTAAAAAGCGGGAAAGTGTAAATAATGGGAAAAGTAAGAAATACGTTAAAGTTAATTAAAACACAGTCGCATCCTGCAGCGTTCATAACAAATACGGGCTACATTACACATACGCATTGCACCACAGTAAAAAAATTTAAAAAAAAAGGGCCACAAATTGGAAATTTACTAGGCATGGTCGGGCAGAGAAATTTGACTTCGGGCGGGCTCGGGCGGGTAATTGTCCAAAATTTTCGGGCTCGGGCAATCTCGGTCGGGCATCAAAATCAGTTAATTAAATAAATTTTGAACATAAAATAGTCGTACTTAAGTTTGCATTGACAAACCTGAACTGTTTTTATTTATTTACTATACCGCACTGATATGAAAGTTAAACATTAAACTAAAAAATAGAGTGCATATTAATCTTGGAAATAAAGTGCTTATTAACTAAATTGTGTTTGGGTAGCTGCTTGAAGGTTCATTGTCACTGCTGATTGACCTACACTTCCACTGGTATCCATTTTGGTAAAATAATGACATTAATTAAATAGAAACAATTCACAACCACTTTCTGCAAATGCCACACAACTACAATGTGTGTAATTAAAGTCAGCTTATAATCCTTCTCGCGCACAGCAAGCAGCTCCACCGGCCTTGAACACTACTTTGTGACTATTGAGCAGTGAGCATCCGCCATGCGTGCGTGCGCGCGCGTGCGTGTGTGTGTGTGTGTGAGAGAGAGAGAGAGAGAGGCGGGCGACCAGCTGCATCGTTAGTCAGCCAGCGAGAGTAACGGTAAATGCTGACCTTGACCACTTCCGCTTGCTGCAGGGCTCACTCTCTTATATCTGTCTCCCCCTCCCACAAACACACTTGCTGACCGGGCACCTTCTTTATCTTATCTCTCACGCACACTCACTTCACCGGCTGGTGCCAGGACGGCGGCGGCGTGGCATGTTCCTGCAGCTGCCGCGCGTTCCAAAAAAAAGAAGCTTTGTTTACTTGCGCCGTGCGGTATTGCCGTTTTCCAAGGTGCCCGATATGTTCGGGCACTGAAATACCCGCCCGGAATTTCGGGTATACTTGATACCCGAAACACTGCCCGAAATTTCGGGTACCCGACCATCCCTAAAATTTACCATCAATAGCGCGTCGTGCGCGGAGAAAGGTCATCCTACTCAATCAGCTGTTATGGCGCGGCGTAGCCGCTGGCTGGCTCTCTCTGTTGTCTGAGCTGCGCATGCGCAGTATAACTCACTCAACGCTCCGCCCAGACTCGTGACGTTCCATCAGCAGCCAGCCAATAGATGCGAGCTTAGCGGAAAAAAATATAAACACCACCTCCCGTGTACCAGTTTTGTCCAGTTCTAATACCAGTTTATTGGTATATGCACCAGTTTTCTCGCTGCCGTGACGTGTTCAAGTTTACGTTCATCTTGATGTCTTGATACCAATAATTAATTATTTACGATACCCAGATATAAATGGTTAGTTTAAAAAATATGCGTCAACTGTACAATACTTCCGAAATTATAAAATACGTTTAAAACAGTTACCAAGACTCCGCTCATTTTATCTAGTGAAGTTTATGTCTCGTACCAGTATTTCGGCTAAGTTGTGACATAAATATAGTAACAGAACGTTTATACATTCGTGAGTTTACGTTTTTCCCGAGTACATTTTAGATTGTCTCCTGCTATAATTACTCGGACTTTTACACGCCTAGGCATAAATTATTATATGTTTAGAAATAAAAGCAACTTTTCATGTTATAAAATATGTTTATTTTGCGATTTAAAATGTTCACTGCCGACTATAAAAGTTACGTTTTTCACAATGTTTTTAGGCCTACTATCGTTGTTACGTGACGTAAATAGCGGGATGGATTAGATTTTTGAGACGTAATTCGCGTGAAAGTATTGTATTGGATTAAATGGGAACCACATGGGACCTGAAGAATATACGTAGTGCAAATAACGGGAAAACGTAAATAACGGTAACGTAAATAAGGGTTTTCACTGTAATAAGCATCTATAACTTTTGGGATTAATAAAATTGGTTTAATATTTATGTATTTGAAACATATTATAAACTCATAAGGTAAAAATGAGTCACTAATAACAGCTGCAAGATTGAAAAATTAAACTTTCTCCAATATTTTTTTTATTAAATTATGGTACAAATGTCAAATTAAATAAATTACTTTCATTGAATTTAATATTTAAAATGTTAGTTACTTGTCATTATAGTTAAGTTTCGATTGAAAATCCTTATTTGTTGCATGATTTTAACTGCATTTTGGTGTTGTGGTGCATTAACTTGAATTTTTGTGTTATTACAGTTTTATCGCAATTAACCTTGTCCTTTCAGATGGCCAAAACCAGCCTTTGAATGCAGAATGAACACGAGCCCAGAATGCCAGGGGCTCACCCATCTTGATGACCTCCTCCGGGCCCTTGTGCTCCGCAGCGTTGCGAGGGACGGCCTCGAAAATGGCTGCCATCAACTTGGGGTACCACTTGTCCAAGTCAGTGCGGTGCTCCGGGTTCCTGAAGATGGACTCAGCTGTTGAAGCAAAGTCCTGCACCACAACACACGTGTTATGAGTCCCTAGTGGCGAGACAGGAATTTATTTATTTCGGGAAAGAATTTGGGAAAAAAGAAAAAAAAAATTCGTAGTCAAAAAATAACTTACTTTAACAACAAACAACATGGACATATACAATTCCCAAAATGCATCACTAACTTTGTTGTTTGTGATTCTAGGTGTTGTAACAGCTCAACCTTTCATCAACCTAAATAACATACTGTCTTCACTGACATCCCTATTTTCCCCATTGATCAGTTCAAACGAGGATACTGGTAACAAGGTATCACTAGAGGCACGATTATATGATAATGCGCGATAAAACGAACTAACACCGAAAACCGCTTGAAAACACGGAAGAAAAAAAAAAAAAAAAAAACCTGTGCAAAATCCGTGATATGTCACAAAATTTCGTCTACCCTGATTATTTACGTTTTTTTTCCCATTCTGTAAGGACAATTCACTATCTTGAGCACAATCAAATATTTCTGACAGTAACTAGCAGCCATATATATTATATGCGACTGTGATTCATTATAGATTTTAAAATGAAGTCTCGGAATTAACATATTTTCTTTGAACGGTAATCTTGTGTACCATAATAATTTAAGATGTTGATAACTATGATACAATGGCCGCCGTTCACTTTTTGTAAATACAAAAATAACAAACGTCCAAAATATTTTTTTTCTAAGATTACGTTTTTAATCATTAAAATATTACACACTAAAGCGCATTGCTTTTACTGTTTATTTAAAATAAAGTACATAGGGTACGAAAATAAAATTAACCCTGGTTAACGTAACGATTGTAAATAATAAATAGTACATGTTTATGTCTGTATTAATTTTCACGTACGTATCTTGGTATTCGGTATGCGTTTGCATTCGCATCTATTCTCCATTGTTTTGATCTTTCCAGCACGGCAAGTTTTTGCGTATTAAGAGGTTAAATTCTTCCTATGTGATTAAAAATTTTTGATAATGCCTAAAACGAAGGTTTCTGCCAGTGATCGATCGAAAGAATTTTCCAGCGAAGGATTTTATTTCAGTGATAAAATTTTAATGTGCAAATTCTGTAACTGCAGGCTAGACTACGAGAGACACGATATGCTTGTGAAACATGTCGCAAGTGAGAAACATAAGCGTTTGAGGCAAAACTCATCTGTTAAATGACATACTTGTCTAAGAGTCTTTAATGCCATTAATTTGCTGTTCAACCCAAGAAATGTGAGTAGGGTTAGCATAGAAGATGCAAACCTACAGAAGTCTCTGCATAACTTGCCTTCTGTTTCCCATCTTCCCATTGATACATTCATACATGGCTATGTTGCTTTCAAAAAAATAATTGAAGATGAACTTTCATTCAGAAACAAGCCAAATTGATGTTGCAAAGGTACTTTGCTCCCTTACAGGGGACTACAGTGAATTTGCTCAAGCCAGTTTAAGGGCAATCTGGTTCCCAACATCAAATGTTGATGCAGAACGTTTATTTTCCAGGTACTCACTGGTAGTTAGTGACAGAAGACAACATCTCACGCCAGAAATAGCGGAAAATTTAACTATGATAGCATTTCAATAAAACTGTCTTAATAGTAACTTTGGAAGTGCTTAATTATGTAATTTTGTAGTGTATGTGATTGTAATTAAGTCATGAAATTTTTAGTAGTTATTTAAAAGTTTGAATATATGAATTTGCAAATGAACTTAATTATCTATGAATTTGCAAATGAACTTAATTGTAATTAGATCATGAGGTTTTATTGTTTATTAATATTTGTTTTAATAAATTTGCATGTCGTACAGAAAAGCAAGAAAATTTTGCCGTGGGTATTTTGAGCAAAAAAATAAAACCATATAACACCGAAATCTTTATTTCTTTACACTGAAATTTGTCTTAAAATAACACCACAAAATCTTGACTCTAGGTATCACCTACATCTGTATTGAATGACAGTTAAAACAAGGATAATGGTAACACAGCAACAGCCACCTCTGTACCGAACAAGGACACTGGTAAGGTGGTAATGTGGAGACGCCCACCTCGAAGTTGGCCACGTAGGGCAGGATGCCGCACCTGCCCTTGCGGCTCGCCCGGGCCTCCTCCACGGAGGCCAGCTGCGACTGCATGTACGTGTCGAAGTTGCGCTTCACCTCCACCAGCACCGAGCCGAACGTGGTGCTGAGGAAGGACCCCGTGTCCTGCGCGGACATCACGTGCTGCCGCAGCCGCACCAGCACGGACATGCACATGCTAGGCGCAAGGCCACACAGACACTAAATACTAAACTAAAACTGCACAGAAGTTTGCAAAACAAAAATAACAAAGGTAAGGAGAGACATAACCTCCATATATAAGATTTAAAATATTTGCCAGCCACAATACAGGATGTCCACACAAATATGTAATAAATTTTCCTTGTATTTTTCCTGACTTTCCATTACCAAAATTACAAAATTTCCCTAAACAATTTTTTTAAAAAAATTTACTTATTTTGCAATTTTCGAAAGAAATAAAGAAAATCCAGCCTTCACCACTATTCTCAGATCTGGCCTAGTTCCCTCTTTTTTACTATCTTTTCCTTATTTAATAGAATTTTGCACATACAATTTTATAGTGTGTATTTCTATGCACTAAAACACATCTATAACATGCATTCACTCTCTGGGTGATGGCAGACTGCCAACATGACACTCTCCCCTCATATTACTATCGTTGAAGAAATTCCCTGACTTTTCTTGACCAAGTCCAGCTTGTAATTTGACTTTTCCCTGACTTTCCAGAATGTGGACACCTTGATAATGGCAAGTAACACCAACATATTAAAACTATTAGTACCATCATTTTTACTACATGCATATGGAGTGTCAGTAAGTAATTGTCTCAACATTTATTTATTAATTAATTTTTAAGGCTACATTTTATTCATGAAGGTAGTGCAATATTAAAAACATATGAATCAGACAATAAAATGCAGTATGTCCTTAAAACAATGTCCCAGTTATAAATGTTGTTACAGTATTAAGAAATTATAAAAAAAAGTGTCGTTCTACGAATTTAGTGTTTTGAAATTTCGTTTGTGCCACTTCAATACATCTATTATTTCTGGTAGTATAGTAATTATGATGAATCGTTTATATGCATTGAAGTGTTAAAATTACAATCATGCTGCTAAATTATTAATGTTTTATCCAAACTAGCGTGTATTAATTTCAAATTAAATTTTGTGAAATTCCCTTGTAGTAATTCTCTTGTAATTTGAAAACTTGAATTTTGAACCATCATCATTTAAAAAAACTGAAGGATTGTTTGAGAACATAAAGACTGTGAGAGAATGTGTACTCAAAAATAATCTTAGAAAAAAGTGTACAACACACAAATACAAACAAATTTTTTTAACTATAAATGGCAGTAGAAGTGAATAGTGATACGCTAAAATTTTTATTGTTCCCAACCCAAAACATTTGCTTGTATTTAAAAAAAAATATAACAAATTCATTATAAAATTATTTTATTAGTCTGTAATTTTTTACGTGGTCTATGAATTTGACATGGTCTTATTCAAGTGGATGTGTTACATTTCCTGACATTGTAATGGTTTGACAGTCTTATTGACTCATTTGTAGTTAGCCTTAACAAGTGTCTATGTTTCAGAACATTCAATGTATGGTATGAATTATGAAAGTGATAAAAAGCATTCCGCCAATACAGTATTAACTTTAGGCACGCTCCTAAGTGTTATACCTGTAGTGTGTGCATTTACTCTTTTCCCAATGCACAATTAGTGCTGTTCTTGTTTCTGTGTGCTCTGTGGCCAGATATACACCATGAAAACAAATGCTTAAGAGACAACTATGTAATTTAATACATTTTTAAAAAATTGTATCTGAAACATTGTATTTTGCAAAGGAAAATTTGGAATTACAATTTCGGAAATAGAGTTTCCTGTATTTCATTAGGAGTACCCAATCTGATGATTTTTTTATTTCTTAGGAGATGTAACTGGAAAAAGCCAATTTGGTTTCAACTGCTGTTTTTACTTATTTCAACAATTTTATTATAACATTTAATATTAATGATTTTAGTTTCTTTTGAGCATAACACATAATTTAATAGAATGCATTGTCATTAATAGCACAGGCCTGCGATGAAAAAATTGTTTGGAATTTAAAGGGTGATTCTTAAGTATTTTAGTGTGCTCAATTCAGGAAAAATATTTTAAAAAGTCCATCACGTACAGTTTTTTTTACTAAATATACTTACCGTACAATTGTTATATTACAATTTTCCCCTCAGGAGTAAATGCATACACTAATGTTTTCTGATTTTGTATATTTATAATTATAATTGCGGGGTCTAATTAGTTTTAATTGTTTTAAAGATTTCTGGTATAAAAGCATTAAAGTTCAAGAGCAGGTGATAAAGATGACTTTCGGTAGAGGAATGAGAGCAGCCAGGGTGAAGAGGTTCTTGGCCGCCAGACAGCCAAGAACATGTTCAATCAGGTTCTAACAGGATTTTTCATGTTCTGTCCTTCTCGTTCATAGCACTTCTTACTTTCCTTCTATCATTCTTCCCTTGGTGTGCCGACCTCCGTAGCGTAGTCGGATGCACACCGGCTTACGGTGCGAGGGGTTCTGGGTTCGAGTCCCGGGTAAGGCATGGGTGTTATTTACAAGCTACAAATTGATTGATTAGGGCATGATAATGATTCGAATATGGACGAATTGTACAGAGATTTTATTGATAAGATATGATAAAAGAAAAAAAAGCTTCGTATAAGGACACGCTCATTTCTGGCTGAACGGGTACCCCCCAAGGCCATAACTATCAAGGTAGAAGAAGAAGGTTCCCTTGGTGTTGACACAGTTAACGTGGTCTTACAGTCGTATAAAATCTAATTTGCTCTTGGTTTTGTTTGTGTGTGTTTTTTGTTTTTTTGACCACTGACTTATTTATTTATTTATAAAATGACCTCCAGAGGATGTCGTGTTTCTCCTGATAAGTTTTGTTATATTTGTGGAAGTTTTATTGTGAAAAAACAACAGAGAAATATTACTGATTTTGTGAAAACAGCGTATTTTGCCTATTTTGGTATGAAGCTAGGGGACCAAGACAAATCGTGGGCACCACATAAAGTGTGTTCTATTTGTGTAGAAGAACTTCGTCAGTGGACCCAAGGTAAGAAAAAATCTTTTCGATTTGGAATCCCCATGATCTGGAGAGAGCCTCGTAATCATTCAGATGATTGCTATTTTTGTTCTTGCGATATTCAAGGTTACAATTTGATTAATAAGAAACAGATTTTTTATCCAAATATTCAGAGTGCTATGCGTCCTGTTCCCCATGGTCCAGATATTCCAGTACCCGTTGCTCCAAAGTCATTAGATGATATATCACTACCAGAAACATCTGAAGAAGAAATCACTGTTTCAGGTGATGAAGAATTCTATATACCTCAAAGTGAACCTCAACTGTTTTCCCAATGTGAATTGAACGATTTGATCAGGGATTTAAGTTTATCTAAAGAATCTGCTGAGTTGCTATCTTCTCGACTGAAAGAAAAAAATTTATTAGCTCCAGGTACTTCTTTCTACTGGTACAGAAACCGTGAAAAACATTTCACTCCATTCTTCACTCAGCATGAGGAACTGGTTTACTGCCATAATATAACAGCGTTAATGGGTATGTTTAATATTGAGTATAATAGCAATGAATGGCGTCTTTTCCTTGACTCGTCAAAGAGAAGTTTTAAAGGCGTACTTCTGCACAATGGTAATAAGTATGCATCAGTACCAGTAGCCCACTCTGTTTACTTGAAAGAGCGTTATGAAAATTTAGAAATGATATTGTCAAAGATTAATTATAATGAACATATGTGGACGATTTGTGGAGATTTAAAAGTGATCTCTATGTTACTGGGACAGCAGGGAGGGTACACAAAATTCCCATGCTTTATATGTGAATGGGACAGTAGAGACAAAAGTTCACATTGGATTAGAAAGGAGTGGCCAAGAAGAGAAGCATTAGTACCAGGAGTTAAAAACGTGTTAAGAGAAAATCTTGTCGAACCAGAGAAAGTTCTTCTGCCCCCACTCCACATTAAATTGGGTATTATGAAGCAATTCGTCAAAGCATTGCCAAAAGATGGCCCGTGTTTCAAATACTTGGGAGAAAAGTTTCCAGGATTGTCTGAGGCGAAATTGAAAGAGGGCATTTCTGTCGGCCCTGATATTCGTAAGTTGATGAAAGATGATGTGTTTGAGACGAAAATGAATATAACAGAAAAAGAGGCTTGGCTTTCTTTGAAAGAGGTAATAACCAAGTTTCTAGGAAATTATAAGGACCCTAACTACATGTTCATTGTAGAGAATATGCTGACTAAACTGAAAAATCTGGGTTGTTCGATGAGTTTAAAACTTCACTTCCTGAATTCCCATCTTGACTACTTCCCACAAAACCTAGGAGCTGTGAGTGAGGAACAGGGTGAAAGATTTCACCAAGACGTGAAAGAAATGGAAAGGAGGTATCAAGGTCGATGGAACATTACTATGATTGCTGACTACTGTTGGATGCTGAAGAGGGACTTACCGGACAAAGTCTACAAACGAGAAAGCCATAAAAGGAGCTTCAAAAAGAAGAGAATGAGGCATAATGAAGACGAATAAACATACAAATTGGTCATATCATACAGTAAATGGTGTTAAAAGCGCTCTAAGTGATTTATGAACAATAAATTTTATGATAAATAAAAATAAAGTGAAGTTTCTTGATCATTTATAAAATTGTATTATTTCTCCTAATTTTTATTTGCATTTTGTAGGAAAACCTTACGTGATGGAAAAAAACCATGGTCATATTTGGATTCAGCACACTTAAAAATATAAAGTTCAGCCACCAAATGTGAAACAATTTTCAAAAATTCGAAAAATGCAGGCCTGTGTAGTTGACTGACTGCCACAAATATTTCCTACTGTGAAATAATAATCAGTGTTTAGCACTGGATTATTTTTTTGTCAGTTTGATTACAAATTTAATAATACTGCGAACAAACATTAGTTTGTGATGTTATAAAAAATAAAAATAAAATTGTAATAAAACATCAAAATTTATTATAATTAATGATGGTATACAAAATAATATGATTAATGTTAACAAGCCGGTTGGTATCAATCTGGCAATTAGTGGCCGCCATTTACTCTGTTCTGCAATCTAAGCACGAGACACGGTATAGGCTAGTGAAAGAGGCCAATGAGAGGGGTTGTACCACGGACATCTGGCCGGACTGCAGGAGCACTCACAAGCTGTCTGTCTTCTCATAGAAGGCCACGAAGGCCAGGAGCTCCGGACGCAGGCACGAGAACAGTTCCCCCATCATGCGCCGCACCTCGCCGTTGATCTGCTTCTCCATCTTCTTGAGCGGGAGGACCGACACGGGCGAAGTCGCGTCGAGCTCGTCACTGCCGGGCGGCGACGGCCCGTCCAGAATCGCCTGCGTGTCACACACTGTTGCTCTGCGGTTCGACACAGCCCAGAACGTTATGACCATAGCAGGGTGTCTATAAGTACTTGTTGAAACTATTTCAGAAAATTTTAATAAAGATTTGTTACATGTTTTTCATATTACAGGGTGAGTTACACAAATAATAACAACTATAAGAGGAACATGAATTAAGTAGAAAAGCTTAACACATTTACACTGTGCAACTATAAACTGAAGTAATAAAGAAAATGCAAGTAAGCAAAATGCTGCTGGAAATTATGTACACTTTTGTTACTTAAAGCACCATTACTGTTTAGATTGGGTCTTTTTCTTCAATTTTGTGACCAGTTCACTAGAGTATTTAATTTTTTTTGTGACTTTTGTGGCATTTGGTCTGGATATTTTTTTTTTCTTCCTATGTAAGCTGTTGTGCAAGGCCAAAATAAAAAAAAATAACTATTTTCTTTGGGCTACTATTATTAATAAAAAAACAGTGCTGTTTTCAAAAACACTAATGTGCAGCAAGTACAAAAATATGTATGTTAGAAAATAATTTTTTATTCGTCCCAATTGTCCGTCCAACTTTACTAAATGCAAATTGAATGCTGTTATTTAAAACTAGGAAATCAAAAGACAAACAATTTAAAAAAAAAGTTGGGTGGTTTTAATAATCTGAAAAGAATTCAGGAGAGATCTGTATCCACAAAAATTAAATTAAAATAGGTACAAGTTTGGCTAAACATATGAATAATTTTTAAAACTGGGATAGTAAACCAGAAAACAGTGGAGACCTCTGTCAAGGGCTAGCATGAATATCAAAGCCAAATTTGAAAGAGGCCTAGACACTGAAGTGAAATTGGTCATAAGCACACAGTCTATACAGACTCATTAGGATATTAAAAAATTCTTTAAAATATACAACAAAAAAATTACTTAACTATTTCAGCTAAACAATTTAAATGTTGTTTATACAATTTCTTCTCTCTAGCCTCTAAAGAAGAATACAAGCAGTAGTGCTGTCATTTTAGGTAAAGAGAAACAGCCATTGAAATTTGTAATTTAACTTTGAAGATGAAATAAATTCCCAGTAAGGACCCACTACGCCCAATGTGATCACCACTAACATTTATCAATAGCAGCTTGTTCAGCAGTCGTGAAGCACAATCTCGTACTGATGACCTCAGAGTATCCCGCATTATCACTTAATTACCACACTATGATAGGACCCTTCAGTTCGGCTGCCACGTTCGAAACGGCTTGCCACTTGTGTCTCTGTCAACTTCAGGCATTTATTAAATTTTGCACACTTGACTTTCAAAACAAGAGGAAGGTCACTGTCACCATGAAATTTTTAAGAACTACCTATCTTGTTTTCCAACCCATTAAAACGCAGGGTGGCCACTATATTTGTGATAAAAAAATTCCAGGTTTTTTCCAGGTTTTTCCAGGTATTTTCAAGATTTTCCAGGTTTTGCAATATATATACAAAATGACATGTTTTTATTTATGTAATACATGATACAAAGCACACATTTTAAAACACGGAACTGTATAGTACTAAATATAAAACAAAAATGCACAAAATGTGATACATACCCAACTAAAAAAACAGGTGGCAGTTTACTAAATATATATTTGCCACATAACTTTAACCTTTTTTGTGTTTAAAAATTTCTTAGTCTATGAGAGCGGTCTGTTTTAAGGCATCACTCATTATTTTGACTTTTTTTGCCCTAAGTTCCCTGAGGTTCTTTTTTTTTTTTTTTTTTAAACCAAATATATTTGGTATATTTTGTGCGTATTAAACAGGGCACAACACTGGCCGGCTGGTGGTTGTTTTCATTCAAAACGTGGCTAAAGAACTTGCATGGATCAGGCTGAAAACATCAGGCTATACGTGTAAGTTATAAGGAATCTTATTAGTGTCATGAATTGAGAAATGTTTTTCGAGTAGATACACACATCGACCTACCGGATGCTCGCCCGCGTCTTGTTTTAACTGTCGCAGCGATGTTTATTTTGACAGCTCAAGCAATTATCTTTTCCCGTGAGTTGATGGAAAAAGGTCGCTTCACACAGCATAAAAAAAGGAGCTACGCCACTTATTCCCCACGCAGGAAACACACTGGCTGCTGTCTGTCATCCCCCGCATTTCCCCCTTCCTTTCTTCTAACATTCCACGTCCCGCCTCTCGCGCGAGCAATAACGAAGCGATGTAGCAGTTGCACCACGCATTGGGTCGTGTTTATGCTTTGCTGGTGACCGCAGGAGGTCTAACATGCTTTTATTCGGTATATATGATCTTTCATTGCGTTTTTTTTTAAAAATATTTTTTTCTGTTTTTCACATTTTGGTCAAAATTTCCAATTTTTTTACGGTTCCCGAGAATGTACTCGTAAAATCACTGCTTCGTTAAATCCGGTGTTCGTGAAATCGGGGTTCTGGTGTACATAATAATTATATGTTTAGTATTATTATTTTACAAATTTTAAGTGAACATAGCATTACCGACGTTAAAGCTAAGTTAATGCGGAAGGTTTATCGGCCGGCCTCAACACGCTGCGAATTTTCAAAAAAAAAACGTGCAGTGTCGTTAATTACTGGACATATTTGACAGTTTATTGATAAGCGATGGATTACAAGACGTCGTAGTTTATAACACCGCTAAACCGTTGGAAGCTACTAGTATAAATTAAAGTACTAATAAAACTTTGTTACAGGAAGCATGGGCTTCATCCTGAGCAGGTTGAGTGGAAACAAAATTCTGTAACTTGCAGGTTTCTTGATTGGTTATTTATAACTCTATCGTAATTCTTAGATTTGGCATGGCTTGTAAATGCTCCCCTACCCATCGTATCGATCTTGAAACTTTTATTGCATATCTTGCATCTCGCACAAGTTCTGTCTTTCGCATCCTCAGTAGCCCATGGAACCTCAAGACTCATAACGACAGGAATACCTAGTAGACATTGCCGCAATAGCTTCCTAACAAACTGCACAGCGTAAGACTAAAACCGCTCGAAGACTTGTACTGAACAGAACAAATTAGAACAACACCCCGTGTTGCACGCCGTAGTGCGGTTCATATTCCCCCTCCCCCTCCGCCTCTTAGTGACGTATTGCGTCTATGAGGAAAGAAGAAACATGACACGCCTGGGAACACTACAGTCGCTGCCAACATGACACTGTACAGATTTGCCGCGTGATTATCAGACGCCGCGATGTACGTCTTATATAAGTTGTGCGCATTTACACCGCAGCATTTGCCCAGGAAAGAAATAAAATTCCAGACAGTTTCCCGGTTTTACCCGGGCCCTTTCAAATTCCCGACATATTCCCGGTTTTTCCCGTTTTCCCGGTTTGGTGGCCACCCTGAAAACATTAAAACAGAATTTCAGTACTTATTAATGAATATTTTGTACCCAAATGTTCAAAATAAGAAGAAAATTACTGTCTACATCTTTGGAAGCTCTGGATGGACAAAAGAAAAAATAGTGTTTAACCTCAAGCTTTGCAAAATGATTTCTAGATATAAAAATAAGTTTGGATGTTTGTTTTCTATCTAAATCAAATCTACAGTTTTATTTAAGCTTGACGTCGGCCGGGGCTTCGCCCTGAGCCTGGACAGGCTCCGCTCCCTCCCGGCATTTCACCGCGAACGTGTGTTTGTTACGAATTGCGCGCCAGGACCTCCCTCATGAGGGCGCTGTAGAAGCAGTGCGACGGCCCCTAATTATGTACCTAATTAATTATTGTAACCTTTTATTTTTAGCCCCAGTGTTTTTATGTTCAAGCCAACGTGCTCTTTTACTTAATTTTATAATATATTCTAGTTTTACAGACGTTGCGCGGACGAATCTGCACGGACCGGAACTTGACCTCAGTTGTGATTCTTTTAAGTCTCTCATTAAATAATTACAGAAGTGTTAATGGTTTTTAACTAAGAGTATTGTGTTTTGTAATTAAATAATGTGTTTTGTAATTATCTTCACTTTCGCCGGGGCACGGGATCACTAATTAACATAACGGTTTTCGTACGGCGGAAGTGCGCCATTGCGAGGGTAGCGTCGCCAGTTCCTCTTCAACAGCCATCGAGAGTAGACGCGTCAGCACCCCGGGGGCCGCAATCTTTGTGCATCTGATCAAGTATTTCTGTTTTATAATTTGTTCCTAAATAATTTCAATCTCTAGCCTTCGGGGCCGCTCTCGGTCGGTGGGACGTTTAATTAAATATTTATATAACTCGTTACGAGCTTCTTTGTCGCAGTCCACAGGAGACTCATAGCGCATGGCCACATGGTTGGCCCATGCTTTACCTAAGCTGATCCGTGCCCAGGCCTTTTACTGTTTTAATGGAGAACGTGTAGGGAGGCGTGAGTTATGTTATTAAACCTAAATTTTCACTGAGTCGTGAGTTATATTTTACGTAATGAGAATCCAACCTTTGTACGAGTGTGGCGTGCCCGACGCCTAGAGCGGGCCAGGTTTGGTGTAGATCGACATAAGCGAATCAATAGGGCTGGTAAATCGTCCCACATGGGTCACGTCACGCCCTGAGAGAGAGGATTGGCCGGGGTCCACGTGCCCATTTCACGTGGTGGCGCCCGTGAAGCAGTGGAGAAGATAGCCCTCAAGCTGAGTAAAATGTTTTATAATTGGTCTTGGACCAAAATAACAGGAATATCACGGTCTGCCTTTCGAACAAATATTAGAAAATTATATATATTACAATTAAAAAAATTATATCTGCCTATCCTTTAAGTTTAATTACTTTATACAATTTTATGTTTTTTTTTTCCTTCTATATTTATAACATTTGTTTTAATATCTTAGAACTTTTTGTCGTAGTTAAATATTTTTCCTGTACTATTATTTGTCGTGGTGGTTTTTTTTTAGTTGTGTTATTAGTATTTGTTCATTTTGTGTTGTTTGATTGTAATGTAATTGTCTCTTATTTTCCTTGTTTGTGCCTACCATTTAGTTTTTCACAACTGTTCATAGGCATTTAACAAATGTTGATAAATAATAAATAAAATATTTAAAAAAACTTTCCCATCCCCTAAATGAAGCATGCAAGAGAAAAGTGCAACAGAGCACGCAAAAGACAGTGCAAGGGAACAGAACAATAAAAAGCAAATGTAATCACGAGAGAGAGGGCGAGTACGAGAGAGAGCCAGAATGACAGAGAAAAGAGAGATAGGTAGCGAGAGAAATAGCGTGAGAGTATGAAAGAGTGATCGGGAGCATGATGGAGGGTGTGCATGAGATAAAGAGGAAGAGAGAGAGAGAGAGAGAGTGAGACCGTGACTACGACACCGGGCACTCGGAGCACCTTGCCGCCGGGGCCGCGCACGTCCAGCTGGAAGAAGCCGACGCAGAAGTCCTGCTCGGCCAGGCACACCGGCTCCAGCTCCGCCAGCGCCCGCTCCAACACCTCGTCGAAGCGCTGCCTCTCGGCGGGGTCCGCCTCCCCCCACTGCTCGCGCTCCTCCCCCAGCAGGGCGGGGGCGGGCGGGGCCTTGCCCTGGCCGGGGGTCTTCTGCTTGCCCGCCAGGTCCTGGTTCGAGCCGCTGGTCCTCACTGCGCACAAGTCACTGCCTGCAGTTCAACACTACCTACAGTCTACGACTACTAAAAAAATTTTAAATGAAAAAATAAAAAATAATCTGTTAATCAATTTGACATTTCAAACTGAATACATATGTATTTTTTAATTATTCATTACCAGTAGTTACAAATAGTAATGCTCATTCACAAATAGGTAATTTTAACGAAACAAGTGTAACATGTAAGAAGCAAAGAAGATTTATTCTGAAGTTTCAGTTTATTTTCTGCAACCTGGTACATACATGCCTTTTATATGTAAAAATAGGTAATCTGTGTACTGTATAGTGCAAGCATAAATTTTCTTGTACTCCTGTGAAACATGTAAAACATGGTTTAAACTGACTTGAATAATTTTTGAAATTTGTGAATGATATTTTACTCAAATTTTGATTAATATTTAAAAAAAAAAATTGAGATTTGCAAAAACTTAGTTTACACCCTGTACTCTGGCAGAAAGGCATTTCAATAGAAGTAGTTCCACAACTTAACATCTTATTGAACTGGTAAAAAAAATGGATGGCCATTGAAATGTGTTTCTTTTAGTTTATGAGCATTAAAAGTGTTTTGAAATGTACAAACATTATGACTGTAGAAACCATAGAACATTTATATGGCATTTATGATAGTTTTTCCAGTTTAACTTTAGTCAGCTCGTATGATTATACAGCCTTTTTTACACCAGCATGGAGTTAAAAAATTAATTAAGTTTTACCACCACAGCACAGAAGTTGTATAAAGCAAATGTATAAAGAAGTAAAGAATGCTGTAATAAATTATAGGTGGAGGGAGTCAGGGATGATGATAGGAGATGGGGAAGGGGATGGAGAAGAAGTTGCCTTTGCTAGCGGCCACAAGGAAGAGGAGAGGAATTAAGTGGGAGGGACCATCTGAAAAACTCCATTAGCTCTCATCTTGCTCTCTCTCTTTCTCTCACTTATGCTCTCCCTCTTGCTTGTGTTCTCCTCTATTGCTCATGCTCACTCACAAACTCTCTCTCTCATGCTCGTGCTCTCTCACTCTAGTATTCGTGTTATCTCTCACACTTCCTCTATCTTGCACCATCTCACTCTTTCCTGCTCTCTATCTCTTGCTCTCTCACTCTCTCTCTTTCTCACACAAATGCTCTCTAATTCTTGTGCAATTTCTCTTTCACTCTTTCTTTTGCTTGCACCCTCTCCCCCTCTCTCTCTTGCTTATGCTCTCTTGCTCACTCCCTCTCACTCATGCCATCTCTTTCTCATAGTCTCACTCTTTCCTGCCTTCCATTTCTCCCTCCTCCCTTTACCTCATTTTCTCTTTCCCTCATCCCTCTCTCTCTCTTCTTCTTTATCTTATTCTCCCTCATGCACACCCTCTATTATGCTCTCAATCACTCTTTTTCTTGTGCTCTCTCTTGTTTGATCTCTCACATGCTCTTTCATACTCTCACACTATTTCTCTCACTACCTATCTCTTGCATCTCTATCTCACTCTCTTTAACTATTATTCTCTCTATATCTCTCTTTCTCTGTCATTCTGGTTCTCTCTTGAACTCTCCCTCTCTTGTGATTTCATTTGCTTTTTATTGTTCTCTTCCCTTGCACTTTCTATTGCGTGCTCTGTTGCACTTTCTCTTGCATGCTCTCTTTAGGTGTTTTTCTCTCTCCTGCTCTTTCTAATACACTCTCTCGTGATCTCTCTCGGTTCAACTCTATATCTATCACATGCTCTATTTTGTGCTTTCATATGCTCACTGGCTATCCTGCTCTCTTCTGCACTCTTTCTCAGGTGCTATCTCTTTTGCTATATCTTTCTCTCACTTGTGCTTTCTTGCTCACACTCTCTCATACTTTCTAACATTCTCGCTCACTAACTCTCTTAATCTCTAAATTTCACTTACTCTCTTCATTTTGCTATCTCTCTCCTCATAGCTCCCTCTCTGACTTTCTTGCTTTTACTCTCATTCTCTCATGCTCTCTCTCTATTGTTAATTCTCTCTATTAGGCTCTCTCTCTCTTGTGCTCTTTCTATTGTTATCCTTCTATATTTAATCCCTCTCTCTTTTGTCATCACTCTCTTTAGTGCTCTTTCTCTCTCTCTCACTGGCTCCATCTTATTCTCTCTATTTCTACCTCTCTATTATGTTCTCTCTTTCTCTCATGTTCTTGCTCACTTTTTACAGTGCTCTTCACACACTCTCTCTATCACGTGCTCTGTTACTCTCTCTCTCCCATTATCTGTCACACTCTCTTGCATGCTCTCTATCACACTCTCACTTGCTATCTCTCTTATTCTCACTCTCACTCTTCATTTTTTCACACATTCCAAAGGGTTAACCTGCCTGATCAATCTCAACAGTGGTTAGAAGTGGCATCAGTGATGCAGTTTGGGGACAGAGAGTGTAGTTTTTTTTTAAATAATCGGTTTCCATTGCTGATATAGCATGAAAGAGAAGGGTCTGAGAGCCTGGAATTAATCAAGTTAGATGCCCCTGTGGAAATAAAAAGGACAGATACAAAAATTGAAGACTACGCTTTAGAGGAAGAATCAATCAGCTTCAATTCCAAAACCATTAGACTTTGAACCCTTTGATAGCACTGAAATCGATGGAACCCAACACGGTGGACGATACTCACCTCGCCTGTCCCTGGAGCCGGACACTTGCTGCCGGGCCAGCTCGAAGAAGCGCCGGACCTCCCGCTCGTACAGCTTGCCCAGGGACGAGGTGTAGACGCGGGAGAGGGCGGTGTAGGCCTTGTAGTCCATCGCCTTGCACCAGCGCATCAGCTCCGCGTAGGGCTGGAGCTCCCGGTGGACCGACGTGTGGCGCGGGAGGGTCAGCTCCTGGGAGTGGAACCCCAGGGCGTCGCCCGCGTCATTGCCCTGAGACAACCGCGCACATGCTCGTGCTTCCTGGCTTATGCTTATGCAGCTCGCCGACACAACAATGGCATAGTCAGAGGTGCCCCCCCCCCCTCCCCAAACACTATGACTCACCCCCCCTTACCTAATGATGCACCTCCCCCCCCCCCTAAAATTTTTTATGCCATTTTCTCTATGATTTACTCAATTATTTTATAATACAGTGAACTCTCGATATCTCGGACTTCGATATCCCGGACTTCGGATAACTCGGACATCTGCAAAAGTGAGGTGCGCGTCATACGTGGGTATTTGCTGGCGCGAGGTGCGAGAGACTTGGCAACAGTGCGTGGTGGGTGGATCGGGAGACGTGGCAACGGTGCACGGTGCGCGGCGCGCCGAGGTGGCTATTGTTATTAGTACGAGCTCGTCACGCCGGCGGTAACAATGCCAGTTATTGATGCACTTGTGAACTAATGGGTAGTTAGAAAAAATAAATCGACACGTAGCAGTATCTTTTTTGTTTATGTTCAGTTAATTCTTTGCACATTATATTGGCGCCTAAACGAAAATGTGTATCTTTAAGTATCGCGCAAAAGTTAAAATTGATTGAAAGGCTAGAGTCTGGTGCATCTGTGGCTAGTTTGTGCGTAGAATTTGGGATTGCTAAACAAACTGTTTCGGATATAAAAAAACAAAAGGAAAAGTTGAAGGTGTTTGCTGTGAAGTGTGATGCTGAAGAAACTGTTGCTAGCAGAAAACGTTTAAAGTTGCCAGGCGATACAAACTTGGAAGAAGCTGTACACAGATGGTACGTACAGCAAAGATCCAGTGGTGTAGCAATTAATTCGTGGTGTTGAGCTACAAGCAGCTGCCGACAAGTTGGCTAAACACATGAACATTCAGTTCAAAGCAAGTGACGGATGGTTGTGGCGTTTCCGACACAGACACGGCATCGTTAATAAAAGGATGTTCGGAGAAGCTTTGAGTGCAGACACTGCGAGTGTCGAGCCATTCAGAAAACGGCTTTGCACTTTAATTGACGATGAAGGACTGACAAAGGCGCAGCTTTAAAATGCGGATGAGACGGGCCTATTTTGGCGTTCGCTGCCTGAAAATACACAAGCTTATAAACATGAGGGCACTGCGCCTGGGCGTAAACTGAGTAAAGAGAGGCTGTCTGCTCTACTGTGCGCCAATGCTGACGGCAGTCATCGTCTTAAGTCGGTTGTCGTGGGAAAATCACGCCGACCTCGAAAGCTAAAGGATATAATGACTGATCTGCCAGTTCACTATACCAGCTCAAAAAATGCTTGGTTTACACAGTCAATTACAGGTGACTGGTTTCATAAACAGTTTGTGCCTGAAGTAAAGAAGTTTCAGACGGAAGTTTTAGGCATTAATCCAGAAGATGTCAAGGCTTTGCTAATTGTTGACAATGCACCATCCCATCCCGATACGGAGAAGATGTGTAGCCAGGATGGAAAAATTAAATGCTTGGCATTGCCTCCTAACACCACATCTCTTATCCAACCCATGGACCAGGGAATAATTTTAGCATGCAAGAGAATATACAAAAAAAAATTTTTAGACGAAGTGATGGTGGTGTTGGAAGAACCAGAGGACAAAGAGGATGATACTCTAGGAATGAGAACACTGCAGAACATTCGAAATTACAGCATTAGGTCTGCAATTTTCAACTGGGCTTCTGCATGGAAGGACATCAAGACATCTACACTTGCAAATGGGTGGAATAAACTGCTCTTTGACGATGCCATAGAGCCAGATTTTCTAGGGTTTGAAGCCAGTGACTATCAGCGCACACTAATGGCTGGAGGCGAAACAGGTGTCACAAAAGAAGACGTCACTGAATGGTTGGATGCTGATGAAGGAGATCTTGGTTATCAGTTTCAGACTGAGGAAGAGATAGCTCAATATGTTTTGTCTCCTACTACCACGCAGCAAGACACAGACGAAGAGGATGAATTAGGGCCGCTATCAAAGCAGGACCTTTCCAGTGCTAGACAAGCCCTGGATACTCTTATCAACATTGTTGATTCAACTTCAGATGCTGACCTTCAGACATATTACAGACATTTCCGAGCAGCACGGGAATTAGTAATCAGTAAGCAGCAACACAAGACCGTCCAGAAGAAGATTGACAGCTTTTTCAAGCCTTCGAAGTCAACAGAATCTGCAGAAGCTAGGCCAGCTGATTTACTCTCCCCTTCATGCTCTTACAGTGACAGCCGCGAAAGTGTGTTTTACTCAGACTCTGACTAAACGATGTAAAATCAGAACATGTTACAGTGATAATTAATGTTTATTTTCACAGTTATAAATTTATATTACATACGCTCATAAAAACCTTTATCGGTACGTATTTGTTATCGGTAAATATTTTGTATCATTATCTCCCACGTTTTCCGTCCGCCCCCTCCATTCCGTAAGAGACGTTAAGAAACAGACAGCTGACCTCGCATCTCTCCGTCTCTCTCTTTCATCTCCTCCCCTAGACCATTCCGTAAACAACACGAGTCTCCGCAGTAGGCAAACACTGGATTCATTATTCAGCATATAACACAGGCTTATCTTATCACCACGTCCCTTAAGTTTTTTGTATTTAAGATGCAATGTAATACCACAGTCAACCGTAGCCCTGATATAACTTGCTGTGTTGCCACTTCCCGCGTGCCATGTGTACTAACAGTACAGTCTGTCCCGTTTGTTAAAACACATGGCTGTCTTCTCTCCCTTTATTTCCCTTCGGTATCTCGGACAAACGGTTACTCGGACCACCTCTCACCCCTTTTAGTCCGAGATATCGAGAGTTCACTGTATTATACTTTTTTAGTATTATATTTTATCACATTTTGCATTAATTAAAACTGATTTCTAATAATAATTTTGGTCATATCAGGTAATATTTCCATCCTGAACCGACAGATGCCAAACTGCTTTTGTTGAGGAAAGTTCGGGGTTGCCAATTTGATTTACAAAATCCCTTTCAATTATCAAAGCACCAGAAATGTATTTTCACATAAGAAGCTATAATTATGTAAATAATATATACATTTTTCTCGTCTTTTAACCCCCCCCCCCCCCCCCCCTGAAATTTTAATGACACAGTCTGGTCGTTACTCCCCCATGTGGGCACCCCTGGCATAGTTGTATCTGTTTACAAATGGTGCTCCAAACACACACACACACACACACACATTAGTTAAAATTTTTTAAACATTCGCTGAAATATCTGTTCCTCGCAAAGGCAGCCTACAGGCAGAACATTCTCTCTCTCCATTCCACTTTAAGTGGAAATCAACTAGGTCAGAAAAAATCTTGGCCCCAGCCGTTACGTACCGACATTATATTTCCATCTTTTTTAAAAGTTTCGGGCATGCTATATTCCTAACGAAGACAACAGATCAAGTTGCAGCTAGCATCAAGTAAATAGTAAGGCAGCGACAACAATCACGCCAATCTCTCGTGGAAAATGTCTTGTCTCTGGAAATAAGGCACAACATGGTGACAGATGATCACTACAGAGTGTACCTATTATAATAACCTATAAACTGTAATTTCTCAAAAACCAGTAGGAAGTTTGAAATGCTGTTAATGTATCATCAAAATTGGAAAGACAGAGAACGGAAAGCCCCTACTTATGTGTATGCAGAGTTATTTAATTTATTGTAAATTATGCTATGATTGGCTGATTTTTGAAATTGGGTCTTAAGCTTATATGTGATTGGTTGTGGGTGACACGTGACCATCTCCCTCCTTCGTGGTTGGAGGTAGTCATGTTGTGATCGTGATACGGAATGGTCATGGTCGGGCTATGGCTCAAAAATTAATATAATTATGTAGTGAGTAAAAGCAAATTTCGCCACTGCGGTCCAGCCGCCGCTGATTTAAGTGGCACAAAGAGAGGCAGGTGGGGTTCACTAGAGAGGAGAAATGAAATGCTTAAATTTTATGCCGTCTTCATTTCTACAACAAAAATAATGTGATCTAAAGAAGTACTGTATTTAGTTTTTGGCATAGTAATATATAGATTAAAAAAAACTTTATGCATGAGTAACAGGTAGTTGTTTTTTTCATATGAATTAGCAATTAAATTTTTGTCTGTAATCTTGCAATATGTATGTCCTATTTGGGCGTTTATTATGTTTGTTGAAAACATATTTGTCTTTCATTTGGTACAGTGTGAAACTAAATTATTAAGTTATTGGGTATTTAAATTTTTATGTAAACAAACCTGCAAATTTTAAAGTTTCTATAATTTTTATAAAAATTTAGTCTCCTAGTATTGGCTGTTAGTAATACTTTCCATTAGGTAACAGTAACAGTTAAAAAATTTTTTTTAACATTTTAGATCAAGATTTTTTTATTTCAAGTTTATTATTTTATTTCTTATCCCCGACTTCTAGATTTTGAAACGGAGGCGTTGATTCGAGGTACGCTTTTGAATTCAAAGTCGATAAGGATTCAATGAAGTCAGGGTTCAAACCCATCACTACTGTCTTGCCTTGCTGCTTGCCTACACAATGAGCGAATGCAATGCACGGCCTCGTCGGGAGAGAGCACGAGGTGTTACCGGTCAAGGGGTGTGTGTGCGCACCAGGTGGATGAAGAGGTTGTTGAGGTGGCGCGACACGGTCTGGGAGAACTTGGCCCTCCACTTGTCGAGGCGGCGGCGCTGCTCGCGGACGGCGGCCATGCGCTCGAGGGCCGGGTGGACCTGGGCGCCCGCGGCGGCGAGGAGGGCGGCGCCCGCGGCCACGGCGTCCGCCAGGCCCCGGGCGCTGGCCAGGTCGGCCTCCGCCAGGGCCGCCTGCTGGGCCTGCGGCAGGTCCAGCTGGGCCTGCGCGCACGGCACACGCTCCCTCGCTCCTCTGTGCTCGGGCGTCCAAACACTCGCAGCACAGCTCCTGCTTCTGGGCCTGGCTCAGTGGGCACTTTCTACTCCACATTCGTGACAGTTGAGTAATACAGTTATGACAACTGTAGCTGATCCACTGACACTATCAATCGTTTTCTACCAGCGGCTCCAGACTGTAGACCATTAGTGAATACTAAGCTTTAAAAAAAGTTTGGAAAAAATATTTTTCATACTTTGACCTGACAAAAATTTGAATAAATGACACAAATCTTATTAGAGAAAAAATAAATAAAAAAAGGTTATGTTTTGTATTTTGCTTTATGAAGATTTTATTGGAGAATTATTTTGAAATAAGATTAAAAAAAGCAATCTCTTGCATGTATCATCCGGCAATTGAAAATCCAGAAAATTATTTTTCATTGCGTGACCAGAATGCAATAAAGTACACTCCCTATTTAACGCGGTTGTCGGGGGACATAACTTTTACCCGCGTTGTTGCATAACCGCAATGTTTCGATGTGACCAAGGTCAAAAGGCATAAAACACCGCCTGTGTTCTAATAGGTCGGCAAGCACGCACAGTATAGACGGCCCGCCTTTGTGCGGACTTTGCATCTGCAGTTTTCACTAAACACGGGTGAAAAAATAAAAATAATAAATTTTAAAGAAAAATATTAAATTGTTTTTATTTTTCCGCGTGCCGCGCACAGTTTGTCGCACGGCCTACGAGCGCGCCACACGCCGCCATACACACGTGCGGCACACAAGCTGCTGCCAGTCTCGTGGTGTTAGCCACAGTATCTGCTTCGTCAGTGTCCGTAACAAAGTAAGTGCAGTGTGTGCGGTTACACACGATTCTGTGGTCAAAGTCTTCTAAAAAGAAAGGCCGTAGTGATACTTCAAACCGAATATGAATCGCAAAGTACATTGTTTGATTGACAAAATAAAAATTCTAGATTTACTTACAGATAGCTTGTCTTTTGTAGAAGCAGGCCGCAGATACAGGAAAAAAACGATTCTAGCATTCGTACAATAAAAAATAAAGAATCGTCTATCATGTCAAGAGGTTAAACTTTATTATCCATGCTTACAGTAAATTATAAATGGTCACATGTGGGAAACAAAAATTGCGCCAATTTAATTTTAGCGCAATCAGTGACGCCGTATTAAAAACCGTGTTAAACTTTGTCTTTACTTATTTCACCAAACGCTGTGTCGAGTTGCTGAGTGTGTGTGACCCGGATCGGCAAGTGTTATATTCCCCAGCCTCTGTTTAAAGGTCGGGAGACCGCTACACATAAACATTTCCGGGACTTGTTTACTACCTCACGGCAAAAGTGGTACAGTATGGTTCACGTAAATATTGGACCACTGGGAATTCCTGGGCAAAGATTAAAAATACGCTAGCCGATTTACTTTACTATTTAATGTTAAAACATTATACCAAAGTAAAAAGATGAACTTGTATAATACAATGAATTACCCAATAATATTACGTCTGTAGGTTTAAGTTGTAACAAAACATTTATATACAGATGTCCAGTAAAGTACCAATTAAGATTCTGGAGTGGAATTTTAAACACCGGACTACCTGATTTTGCCTTGTACGCAGCGACGCTGCTCAGTCAAGTGACTCATGCTCTGCCTGTGTGCTGCGTGAACACATTCCCTCCCCCACTCCCCCTGGTGTTTCTGCCCGCTCTAACCTCTACCCCTCTCCATGTTCTCGGCTAGCCTCTCCCTACCCAGCGCTTGCCGACAACCAAGCCTATCCAACATCAATCCCCAGCCGAGTCACGCTGGATAATGTCGCTGGACGGTGGGCTTTATCAGGTCCCCTGTTCGATGCTTCATTTGTGTGATAAAGCGACATTAAGAACTAGTGTTTCAGAAAATATCACTGGGCTGGATTGGACCATAATTTGAAAACCCTACAAGATAGAGGAATAATGTACGGAGATATCTTGTTTAGAATTTTACTGCGGACATTTTCTACGCCTAGGCTTTTTTCTGCCCGATGCTTAGTTTGTTAGTTACAACGCAAAATTATCCTAATCGGCTGTCAACCATTTATTCCATTATTATTATTCATTTCTGACTGGGGGACATGGTTTGACCCGCGATATACCCGATTCCGCGATCAATCGGGGCGCGATATACCGGGAGTTTACTGTATTAAAAAAATAATTTTTTTTTTTATGAATTTTGCCTGAAACTTTACAAATAGGAAATAACAAGTTGCATGTATCTGGTGGAAAATTTTTACTACAGAACAGAAAATACTAACAATAATTTTATTGTTTTTAGAGTGAAACCTCTGATTAAATTGCACTTAATTAAAAAAAAAATGGCATTAATTAAAAACAATAATGTTACTGTAGGACATTTACTTTATTTAACTTTCACACATTTAAATTCAATTAGTAATTCAGTATGAATAGAACTTTTTGATTATAATAATAAACTTACCTTGTCTATCACCAAACATAGTTGATTATAATGTACCATATGTCCATATTGTTCAGTCTATAAGAGGACTTTATGAAAGTTTAAAGTTCCTTAAGTTGTTACTCACACCACATGTATGTCTTACATATTGCACTGTTGCATAAAGTCCACACAACAGCAGTCGAAAAGCACAAAGGATGTTAGAGAATAAATATTTTAGAACTAATTAATTATCTTGAGTCCTTTTTGCCCTTGTTACTACACTCAAAATCTTCAAGTGTTTTGTTATCTAACATGCTTTATTTTATGATATGTAGTCTCTATTTCTAAGCACTAGAACAAGAATTAAAACCAATGTACAGTAGTTAAAACTGATTATCCTCATCTGTATGTAAATGTGTTAATAAATTCAAGGCACTAACCCTCTAGATAGCAGGCTATTATTTTTTGTCTCTGAGGTTTGCATATTTTCCTTTTAAAATGGCATATTAAATATTTTAGCTTATATGTGTATAAACAAGTATATTCTACTTTCATGCCTAAGAAGTAGTCTCACATCTTATGTACAGGTGCAAATTTTACTTCCCAACTACCATCACTGAAAAGCTGACCATGTCTTGTATCTAATGTTGTGTTACATGCCCCAATCCACCATGTTCAAAGCAGTCCAAATCAGGGACATAAGCAAAGCATGCTTTTGGAGAGGGTGATCAAAACCATTAGCAAATATGTAGGTAGAAACATGGCAAGATACTTAGAAAATCATTGACAAAGAGACTTTCTGATAGTTATCAGTAGGGGTGTGCGGGAATAGGTTTTTGTACTGCAGGAAATTTCCGGGGAAAATAAATAATTCCCGCGGGAAACGGGACGGGATCAGGAAAAATTAAAAAAAAAAAAAAGCAAATTTTTAATTCTAATGCGAAGATGGCCATTTAAATGTTTCTTGCAAAGTTAGTTGTTTTTTGCTGCTATTTCTTTTGTCTGCTTCACTTGCCCTTTTTTCAGCGGCGACTTCATATTTTTTAGCATCCTCAAATTCTTTTTTTATAGAGGGATGTTTATTGAGATGTCTTAGTAATCCAGACGTGCTACCATGCTCGCATGTCAAAAATTTTCCACACGAGACACACTTTGCCAGGGAGTTACTGTCTGTCAGGCGTTCAAAAAACATACTTCTAAACACCTTTAGGTTTACAAGTAACAGGCTGATCGGTTGCTACCTCCATTATTTGTAGGCTGCTAGTTTGTTTTAATATACAACGGCATCGAAAATAGGAACAGATACTTTGCACAAGCTTTAATAACGTAACGTCAGTCGACAAAGCCCGCCAAACTAAACAACTATTTTTTTCTCCCAAAGCAAAATCATAGATGTTTAGATACTCGTGAGCAGTGGTGTAAAACTACGTGATTTCATATTTTTCAAAGTGCCAATACAGTTTTCTACATCGCAACTGCTATCAAGTAATGAGAACGGTTACGCTTCGTTATGTAATGCAAGTCTAGTATTTCTTATATCTTTGGTGAAAAGGTTGGATTGCGCATGTGTTTTGTTTGTGTCTAAGGACGCACAGTGGTTTAAGGTTAAGTATTCAATGGTGACGGCAATAACGTTATATAACTGACTATTCACGTATCTTGCAAATTTGTACCCTTGAAGAAATATATTTATGAACGCATACAATATTTAAGGTACTCCATGTACGTTTTTTATATTCCAATTAGATATGTGTAAACGATTATCATAATTCACTGCACACCACAGCTGTCGCTACGATTGGCATACGTTTAAAAGATGTTTTGCGTTTAAATAGTTCGGAAAACCTTCAAAAATGTACGAATCCATAATAAATATTGTAATAAAAACAGTTTGAATTGATAGAAAACATTTTATCATGATTAGTAAACATTATTAAATTTTTAAACAATTTCCCGAAAAATTCGGGAGTAATAAAATTCCCGCCCGGCATTTTGGGAAGCCTATTTTCCCGACTTTTTTCCCGAAGCGTCGGGATCCCGCACACCCCTAGTTATCAGTAATGTAGGCATGCAGGGAGAAAAAATTGGTTAAAATTAGCTGTCATCAAGTTTATTTTGAGGAAAATTGATGCATATTACTCTAAGATAAAAACATTTGTGTTGGTCTAGGTGTGTTTATAAGACATACTTCATTCATCCCTTCGGGACACAAATGGAGAAAAATGACACATTCCTGACGACCGGAGTTCAAATCCCAGTCAGGCCATCCTGTTTTTGGCTTTCCACTGTTTCCCAAAATCATGCCAGGCAATGCAGGGGTGGATCTTTCCTACAGGCCATGGTCCATGGCTACATTCTTTCCCAACTTCCTGGAACTGTGTTGTTAAATGCATCCATCTCTATATTACCTTGCTGGCAACCGGAGTTTTAAAAAAATTCATATACACAATTTCTTTTATGCTCCAGTCTCAGGCTTGAGTGTCATAGAGTTTAAAAATATCACCACATGGTTACTACTCAAGATTGAACTAAAGAAGATACAGGAGTAGGAGCAGCTATAGCTGCTGGAAGCTGACCGGCTCAGCACTAGAATGAAACTTCAATCAACCGTCACTTGCAAGCAGGGCTGCGACAGATAACCAAATAGACGGATAACAGAAATCTCTTAATGCACATGTAGTTTAATGTAATTTCACTGCGGACTTGGAACCAAAATGAAACAAAAATTCTTTTAAAGTACATAATACACTTCTACTTGATACAGTAGGGTCTAAAATTAATCAATTGACAATTTTAAAGGAAGCCTGTTTGTTTCTTGATATTCACACATATTTTTTTTTTTAAGAAGATGGAAGATAACAGAAACTGATGGTTAAACGAGTGCTCTTTAATTAAAAGTTTTACTGTGTTTTTGTTTGTGACAAAGTAATAGACCATCACTGTCTAGATGTGACAGCAAAGTGTTTCTTCAGGAGAGTGATCATAATCAGGGGCGTAGCCAGGGGGGGGTTTTAGGGGTTCAACCCCCCCCCCCCCCCCGCCCTAGCACCAAATCTTTAATTTATTTCTTATTCATCACTCAAACAAATTTCATGTTAAATTAATAAAATTTTTACCATTACAATATTTAAATTTAAGAACAGAAAACTGCTAAAATAGCACTATTTTACACCTTAAAATCCAAATTTTCCCGGGGGAGGACCCCCGGACCCCCCCGCTTTAATACGGGGGTGACCATCTTCTTAACACCCCCCATACACAAATCCTGGCTACGCCACTGATCACAACGATCGCTCCTTCACGAACACGCCCCTGCCCAAACGGAACGTGGAAAACCAAGCGACGCGGACTCACGACGACGGCCTGCAGCTCGCCCAGCAGCTTGCTGTTGTTGCGGCTGGCCACCTCGATCAGCAGGTTCTTCTCCTCCATCTTCTCCATGGTGTCGCGGATGTGGCACAGCACCTCATCGTACGAGTCCAGCCGGCCCTCCAGCCGCCCGGCCTCCGCGATGGCCGCCTCTATCTGCTGCGTGAGCTGCCCCACCTGCTGCTCCGAGGCCAGCACGCTGTGCACGTTCGCCTGCAAGCACTCGCGCTCGTGAACCTCTGCCTCAGGGCTGTTCATCCTCCGCCACGAGACAGTTCCACTGCAAGGGAGCCTCCGTTACTATAAGACGATGTAAGAGGAACACAAACAATGGCATGAATGTAATTTCCCAGTGACGTTGAAATTTACTTTTTCATAGTATCCATTTTTAACTGGAATCTGGGTCTGCTTGCTCCCTCACTCAGAACTCTACCGGCGACAAGGCCAGACAGCAAGCACGGGCCACGGTTTGTGCTGATTCATGACCCACCTTTAATAGGGTTATGTCCGAGCAAGCAACATATCTTCGAGGGTATCGGCCAGAGTTTTTTGGGTAAGGAGGTGGTGCAATCAGGTGCCAGAATGGGAGCGAAAAACAGCATTCAGATAGCCTGAACAGAGGAGGAATAATGGTTAGGCGGCACTGGATGGTTTGAGAAGTAGGCACCTTAGACATTTAAAGCAGTACGGAGCCATTATTCACAGTTCAGTCTGTTCAGTAAGTACGTGACCAATTGGAATGAGTTCGGGCAGTTGGGGTCTGACTGATGCGGTCGGAGGCTGTCGTCATGAAATTAATAATCCTTCATCTTTTTTAGGAGTGTTTCTTCAGTGATTAGGTCACAAGTTAGGTTTTTATATTCATAACAATTAATTATTAAGAATATGTTTTAGCCTAAAGTTTATAAGATTTTCCCTTGAAACCTAATTATAAATGGTTTTAATTTGTGAGTTATCTGGTTATTATTACTCGCTAATATTAATTTTTTACTCTAAAGCCTAACTAGTTAAATTTTAAGAATGGAATTTGTAGAAATTGTATAGTTTATGAGTCTTAGAACAGTGTTAATCCTTACATATTTAATTTATTTTGATTAATTTAAGCCTTAGGTTATATTTCACCAACCAAAAACATTCTTTAGACAGAAACTTAGAATCTCCTGTGGTACTAACTGTGTTTGAATAAGCGTTTACCTCTCACAAAAGTGATTTGCAGTTTCATGAAGACTGAGTAAATGAGAATTTAGAGTTAATTTGTTTCCCCCCATGGTAATTAAGTAACTGATGTAGATGCAAGATTATTAAAATTTTGAGTCTACGTACAAACATTTTTTTTTTCAACCTATTTCAATTTAAAGCACTTAAACATTACATGCCAACTTTTGGAAATAAGAATTAGGAAAACTTTCAAGGAAGATGCAAAATAAATCACGGGTCAGTAAAAAATGTAACATTATAACATAAGTAATGAACACTTAAGTGACAATTACAACCATAAACCATCATAAACTCTTGTAAATCAACTGATAAATTCATAAATATTTCAATACCTTTTAACTGAAGTATAGCAGTGTGGTTTTTAAAAAAAAACTGTAGCCATCTTTCCACTTTTTTTTTGCAATCTCAAAGTTGAAAACCTTTTCTTAGTAATGCACCAGCATGAACTGCTGCAGTTAAAGGTCTACCAAGAATAAATTGAACAGGCACTTTACTCTTAATAGCTCTATATATGTCAGTACTTCTGGATTTGATAAAAAAAAATATATTCTAATTTTCTTCCTGGCACTTCACATTTGTTACATGTGTCATACTTTTAACATGAACTGTAATGTCCTTTCTCCTGCCATGCCCAGTGTTTATGTTGCATCGGAAAAATGTACAATATGTAGGGATGGTCGGGTACCCGAAATTTCGGGCAGTGTTTCGGGTATCAAGTATACCCGAAATTCCGGGCGGGTATTTCAGTGCCCGAAAATATCGGGCACCTTGGAAAACGGCAATACCGCACGGCGCAAGTAAACAAAGCTTCTTTTTTTTGGAACGCGCGGCAGCTGCAGGAACATGCCACGCCGCCGCCGTCCCGGCACCAGCCGGTGAAGTGAGTGTGCGTGAGAGATAAGATAAAGAAGGTGCCCGGTCAGCAAGTGTGTTTGTGGGAGGGGGAGACACAAGAGAGCGAGCCCTGCAGCAAGCGGAAGTGGTCAAGGTCAACATTTACCGTTACTCTCGCTGGCTGACTAACGATGCAGCTGGTCGCCCGCCTCTCTCTCTCTCTCTCACACACACACACACGCGCGTACGCACGGCGGATGCTCACTGCTCAATAGTCACAAAGTAGTGTTCATGGCCGGTGGAGCTGCTTGCTGTGTGCGAGAAGGATTATAAGCTGACTTTAATTACACACATTGTAGTTGCGTGGCATTTGCAGAAAGTGTTTGTGAATTGTTTCTATTTAATTCATGTCATTATTTTACCAAAATGGATACCAGTGGAAGTGTAGGTCAAACAATCAGCAGTGACAATGAACCTTCAAGCAGCTACCCAAACACAATTTAGTTAATAAGCACTTTACATATTTCCAAGATTAATATGCACTCTATTTTTTAGTTTAATGTTTAACTTTCATATCAGTGCGGTATAGTAAATAAATAAAAACAGTTCAGGTTTGTCAATGCAAACTTAAGTACCACTATTTTATGTTCAAAATTTATTTCATTAACTGATTTTGATGCCCGACCGAGATTGCCCGAGCCCGAAAATTTTTGACAATTACCCGCCCGAGCCCGCCCGAAGTCAAATTTCTCTGCCCGACCATGCCTAACAATATGCTAATATATTTCTCTTTTCAGACTTTTTGATTAATAGAAAGTCAAAACTATATTGATCCCAGAATACTTGATACAGTTTCTTTTTTTGTACTCATTTAAAATTATTGTAGTCAGTTCAATCAGTACATGAGAAAACGCTAACCATACAATAGACTCTTAAAGAATTGTACTGCACACAATATTGATTGATAAATGTTTTAACACTCGGCCAAACAGAGTAAACCAAGTTTGTTTTAAATGCGAAGTATTACACGGTTCAAATGGTGTATCACGAAACCAAAACTTTTTGATTTACTTCACCCATTCAACAAGGCTGCTTAGCATGACCATCTTCACTGCAAGGTACAAACCACAGATGAAAAACAAACAAATACTAGCTTGAACTGGTGAGATTTCCTCTCAACACCCAACTATTGATATACAGTAGAATACAGCCGATGCGACCCCCCTCTGATGCGTCCATTCCGTTTATACGACCGTTTTTTGAGAAACTATGAAAAATTTGAGCAGAGAAAGTCGAAAATTTGAGTAAAATCGGCTGAAAAACAAGACTGTTAAACTTTGTTGGGTGCTATGTGTTCACGTTTATCTTGGCGAGCACTGTACTGCAAGCAGGCAGGCATACAAAAGACGGCTAGGTCCCGTGCCTTTGTCTTTCGACTGGTTAGTGTGATGTGACGTCGCCAGGTGTTTGGTTCTCGGCTATTTTTCTATAACATCGCTGACTTCACACATGCGCAGCTAAACAAAAAAAAAAAAATTGCGTGGACTTGCATACCCCGAACAATGGGTTCCGATTGTGGCCATAGGCGGCATGGCCACTTGATTTTATATTTATTTTAAGTAATTTTGAATTATGGCTGTTACGTAATTTTAGTTTTAATATTTGCCCCTTTCCATTTTTTTTAAAAAGAAAGTATTGGTTTGTTATAAGTTTTGTAAATCTTATTTTTAAATATGTTTTTATATTATGTTATTTTTTACGTTAATGGTTTAGTTTCTTAATATTTAATAATAACGCTTTGGACTTTTAATTAAAATACTGTGTGCGACGCTTCCCCGCTGTGAGCATGCAAATGGACTGTTCCAAGGCTATAAGGTGGTGGGGGAAATACGTCAAGGGAGGACAGATTGAGCTGTGCGAGAGTCGTCAGCTGATCGCCGTGTGGCGCGTGTGCGCTTCGGGCGTAACGGGCGCAATGATGGCTCGTGGTATTGGGCCGGGCCAAGCTCGCGAATACTTTTTAAATAAAATCAGCTGACGTGTATTGAGCATTGGGGAATACTTACGTTGTCACGGGTGCTGCCAAGAAGAAGAGGAGTTCACGCTACATTTTCCGTTGAATGCAGAGTTAATATGAAGCATTTAGCACCTCTGCTAAATTACAGCCCGCTAAACTCCGGGCCAGGAGGTCCGGGGTGTGATTCGACGTACATAGTTCATCCAAGTAAGTGATTCCGGCTCCGAACTTTTGCCCCTGTAACCCCGGGGCGTTGATTTGGACTTTGCCAAAATAAGAGTGAATAATCCGAAAAATAACTTCTGCCAAAAGACCCTGCCCACAACTTCGAGTGTATGTTCCATCGTGGTACCCATTTTTAACGAACCTTGTATCATGCTTGCCGCGAAGCGTCGTAAATTAAGACATTTTAGAGTGACATTTATTTTTATTAACTTTTACTTAAAAAGAATTGCAATTCATTATTTATATACATATACATATGTATATATATATATATATATATATATATATATATATATATATATATATATATATATATATATATATATACACATATACATATACATATATATATATTGGAGCTGCTTGTCATCAATGTTTGATTTTATTACAGTATTTATTTATTGGTATATACTAAAACGTGGCTCTATTAAAAGCCTCTGTAGCACTATAGGGCAAAAGGTTATAGGCATTATTGTAATCTTTTTGACATTTTGTTTGCAATTAAATTGCCTGCCATGTTCATGCGCAAGTAGTCCCATTAAAGTTGTTGGCATTGCAAGTAATTACGTGTTTTTCGTTTTAAATACTATTACTCTGTTCTCTTCCTTTTCCAAAAGGTCTTTGAATAATTTACTTAGGAATTTTGGGGCACTCGTTTATTGGAGCAGCGCGCAAAATAATAATTTAAAAAAGATTGGAGTGTTTAAGGCTGTTCCCAGACGGGTGTCTGACTTGTGGTGGTGTGACACAGGGGGTGCCAACCACGACACGATAAATACTTGTGCTAAGTGAACTCGCGTCACGCAAGTTCGGCTATGCTAGCCGGCTGGTGGTTATTTTCGTTCAAAACGTGGCGAAGGAACTTGTGTGGATTAGGTAGAAAACATTCGGCTATAAACGAAAGATATAAGAAAAATGCTATCCTGAAATGCTGTGACATGTTTTTGGAGTAGATAATCACAGCGACAGACCAACAGGATGCGCTCCCAACCTTGCCGTCAGCGATGTTTATTTTGACAGCTCAAGCAATTATCTTTTCCACTACCCTTCACAGCGTAAAAAAAGGAAGAAAAAAAAAAGTTGGAATGCAGACGGAAAAGAACTATGCAGTAAAATAAATATATTTACGGCCCTGCTAAATTTTTCTATTCAATAAAATTTGAGGTATTAGTGATTTTTCAGCAGAAACTGCTGTGTGACTAATAAACAAATTGTATCATAAAAACTTATAAAGTATTTATTAACGGCGAAGGACAGTCGTATAAGCCCATAAAAATATTTATTTTACCGAGAATGGACTATACAACCTGGCTTTTGCCGCACGCGGTGTGGGAGGGGAGGAGGATGCTGACAGTTTCTCACGCAGAAGGTAAGCTACCACAGTGGGTTTTCGTGCGGGCGGGTAAGATAACATGACAGCTGAGACGGCTTTTCGTGCGATAGTGGACGCGCCGAGCTCGGCTAGACACTGCCCGAGCGGCATTCACACGATGTATCCGACGATGCGGTGACACCCCGAATTCTCTATTGCGACCATTCCGTTTATAAGTCCGTTTTTTCGGTAACCGTGAGGGGTCGCATCAGTGGGATTCTACTGTACACACAAAAGCAGCTATGACATTGATACATACCATGTTACAAAAATTGATATACGTGTCCACAGCAGGCAAATCAAGTAAATAAAAATTTGTAAAAAACAACACTTGTTAGTAATATATATATATATATATATATATATATATATATATATATATATATATATATATATATATATATATATATATATATAATTTTATGGAAAAATCATAAATTTGGCAAGTGTGTTAAACCAAAACCAGGGTTTATTTCCCAATTGTTCCCAGGACAGAGAGAGAGAGACTGCAAAGCAAGGCCAGCGGTGGGGAACGATGCACACCCCGTCCAGCACGGAGAGGTCCTTGGCCAGTATCTCCATGAAGGCCTCTGCGTTGCTGACGCCGAGCTCGCACTGGGACATCAGCCTCTCCAGGTCCTGCTCCTCGCGCTCGTTCAAGGCCAGGTACTCCTCCGTCTCGACCGCGTCCACTGCACCTGCGGACCAGTCACTGGCCTCACGTTTCCGTACGACTTCCGTCAACAAACACACCGGTGTTACAGGTAGTGTGTGTACCATTGTAATCGTTTTAGTATCAGTATCGGCTGGTATTCCCCAATCTCCTGGATTTCCAATATAATCGTTTTAACTGATACACTGAAAAAAAGCACAATTTCGCCCATTCAGGTGTCACCCATCTTTTCCATCTACCTGTTTATACTTCGATAGGCATTTTTTACTCCAATATTTCTGAAATTTAAGGCTATAATTGAATGATGTTTCTGATCATTAGTGAAAGGCATTATGTGTATATTATGCTATGCATACATTTTATGCTGTAAAATAATTTTTTTTGTCATATACCAAAAATCCTTTTAATAAAGAGTGTTATTAAGGTACTGACTTATTACTTAGCAACATTGAATTTCTGAAGACTTTCATCGTTATTATTTACAAAAATTATTATTGAATAGGTTTTGTATCGGTTATTGTATCTGTTAAAAAAATATATAGGTAATTGGAACGTATAGTTTTTTTTTCCATATCACCCATCACTAGTTATGGGCAAGCCTGTTCAATGCGCACCAGCGCATACTGCAAGAGAGCTGCTACGGTAGGTAAAGTACACAACACATAAACAAAAAATGCCTTTTTATGGATATTTACAGGACTATTACACATCTACAGCATCTGGTGTTTGTAATGAAGGAATGGATAAATTTGAGGGCAACATTTTATTGTCAGTGAGGTCACCTAGAGACGGACAAGGGAAGACGTGACGTGGATGGAGCAACGATGGAATGAATGAATGGATGGAGGAAACTGAACTACCCTGGGAAAACCTACCTGCTAGTCGCAAAATATCACATATCCCCAATTGTGAAAAAACTGTGGGGTTTTGACTTCACTGGGAATCGAACCCAGATTGCCTATGTGGAAGGCAATTTTTGCTCATTAGTTAAATTTTTAATCACCAAAAAGCCAACAATTACCCTATTTATGACTTATTATTGATATTTTGGCACTTTTATTGACTTGACCTATAAATGACCCTTTTTGAAAATTATAAAAGTACACCCTTACCTGGGACTCGAACCCAGAACCCCTCACATTGAAAGCCGGCATGCATCCAACTGCGCTATGGAGGTCAGCATTGACCACAGACTTCCCCATGAAGTTTGTAATAGCCGCGCATGAGTCAAGTCACAGCTGAGGTAAAGGGAGGTTGCTACCAATCAATCCCAGCCAGTCATTTTCGACACATGGGCTAAATCTAGGCAGTTTATCCTGAAGTGTAAATGTGAGCAATATGTCGGAGCACTCAAATTAAGATATTTTATGAATGACAGGAGCCAGTAAAAACAACAGTTTGATCAACCAGGAGAATTCGGTGCTGTTACACAGTGAAACCTGTTTATAATATTTTAAACTTCTCATTTTACATGAACAATAAATAAAATTATCTATTTTCAACATGACTATAGACAGAGAGAAATATTTATCACAGAAATGTAATCCATCTAATTACATTGTTTAAAAAAAGAGTTTTGAAACGATAGAAATAAAAAAAACCCAAAACATTATTGATTGACAGAATTAATAATTGAATGTACCTAACTGGTATCACCCATTACTAAACAGCCAGCAAAATAACAAGAGCATTTGAAAAATGTTTTTTTCTTCTTTTTTTAACTGTTTAAAAAGTGTGTGTATATAAATATATGTGTGTGTGTATCCAAGATAACTTCCATGCATTTAAAGTTGCATGAAAACCTTACAAAACGACATACCTTATTTCATACTATCAGTCTTAGCACAAAATTTAAGTTGTATTAAAAATATATTTTCTGGTATCAAGATTATTTGTAGTCAAAAGAATTGTTGAAAATGGTTAACCACAAAAGCTATATTGAAGATATTTGAATGAGGCTGAACTTGATTTGATACATCTCTAATAATATTACAATGAGCAAAAATGGGATGTTTAGTAGTAAACACTAGTGCCCAGACCTGGAGTGGCAGCTACTTCTATCTCCACCATGTGTCCTGCATCTTCAGTCCACTCCTCCGGGAGGTTGTGGAACGCTGGCTTCTCCTTCAGGAGATACTTGTGACATTGCTGCAACATCCCAACGTTCACCTCATGTTTACTTGTCAGGTAAAGAATATATATATTTTTATACAGAGACATACGGGGACTAGTGCATTTTACGATTTCATAACATCACTAAAGTCACCAAGATGGCGTTGTTTACGTCATTACCAATCCTACATTCTTACAGGACAAGAGCGGGAATGGGGGTTTTGAGCGAGGAACTATAAACACACTATTTCTCTGGCTGTTCATGGGCATATCACAAATGTAAAAATAAATAATAAATGTTTTATCAGTATTGTAAACTACACTATTCTAAACTAGCCAATTTTGCGATACCAAAATTTCGTTATCAAAGAGACTATTTCTGTACATGATATATAAATTACATTGGTATCGTGAATAATAACAATGTGCCCTATTTATTAGAAGACTTCATGATTCTGAAAAATAAAAGTTGCGAGGGATGTGAACTATAAAGAATTAAACTGGTAATGCAAAATACACTAGAATGTGTGGAACTGTAGTCTACTTCATTATACCGCAACCGTAATAAATTTTTCTATTATTCATTACTTTCAATAACTTATTTACCAGTATCGCAAATTAAACTACACCGAGTTGGACTATAGTCTGCTTCACGATACCACAAAAATTTTATTGGAAAATGTCTCTCTTTCACTTCATTAAATACCAGTATCCCAAAATAACCTTGTTTAACATTAAACCTACTTTATGATTACCTAAACCAATATTTCATATAAATTCAATATGCAACTGTCACCTAACACATAATATTACATACACATAAAACAACTACAAATAACAAAATCTTCACATCCATTCAACCCCACTTAACTTTCTTGTTTTTACTACAGTGATTCTATACTATCAATTTTTCTCTTACATTTGCATCATTCACTCCAAATCCAATTGCCGTTCTTCCATTTACTAATACTATTTCAATCCACACATTCTTTCTCTCCACTGCACCTTTATAACAATCTATTGCAAATAAACATCTTGCTCATCTCTCAATACAAGAACACTTATTTTCACACATATTCACTACAATTTTTATAACATTCTTAATACCTATTGCATAGACCTACTTATTAATTTACTCAATACAACTGTTATTTCCTTATTATGTCACTCCTTGTACCTCATTTGAGCCGTAACAATCAATATTATTTGTCTTTTGTTTTCACACGACTCTTTTCCTTTTCGATGCTGACAATATTTTGTTCTGCATTTTCATTTTTTCCGCAATTAAAACTATAAACAACTACCTTTCATCTCCTACTAATACTGACATAATCGTTTTCCCCTCCATTATTTTCAACCAATTGGAATCCGGTATTGTAAAATGCACTTGAACCTACGTGCTTAAGGAAACAATTTGACTGCTTGTTGGACTTTGGTGCATTGTGTTAATATTTTGCTGTTACTTCACTACTAAACATCCATAATTTGTTAAAATCAGTAGGAATAAGTTACAGTGTTTTGAGGAATATACTGATGCAAAGAGTCATGGAAAAGGTTATTTGAAATCACTACGTACATTCCCCTACTAGCACAGCAATTCCTCCTCACACCAGGTTTAATTCTCATTTGAACATCACCATACCTTGCACAGCACGATGAGAAAGTTCTGCCTCTCTTGCAGGTTGATGGCAAACCACTTGTAAATCTTGTCGAGATGCAAATCAAACTCATGGGTGTCCTGCAAACAAGTCACCACAATGACTTCAGCCCACAGCCTCCTGATTAGCACACAGTTGCAACAAGTCTGCGTACCATGGAGGTCCATGATACAAATAAAGAAGCACTAATATGACATGCCTAGATGGAGGAGGTGGGTAAGGTAGGTCCACTTGACATTACATCTAGTTGATGAGATCATAAGAGCTGGACACACACACATTGCACATCAAGGAAATCGAGGAATGTACGGGACATGGTATACTGTTAAAGAAGCATTCCAGCCAGCATTCGCCTCTAATTCAGGAAAACATTTAAATAAGGATATATGGACCAGGATTCCAACCCTAGTTCTCCTGAATGGGTATCCAACGCTTAACCATAGCACAAACTCAGTCTGTTGTATATTTTATGATAACTAGAGCAAATGAGACTGAAACAAATGTAGAGGTTCAATTCGCAGATGTTGGAAACTGCTGGGGCCTAATGCAAGGCTAGTGAGTCAGTCACTCCCCCTATCCTCTCTTCTTTGAACTGAAACAGCCAGAGTGCAACCTCTGGGACGTTGGGAGGGTGTGAATTGCACAATCTCATACTACAAATACTTGGTGAACAAATTACAAAGCCTTTTCCAGGTCCTTCTAATTTCATTTCCTTACCAATTTTTTTTATCATATGGGCATTTTTTTTTACATATATTACGCAAATGAAAAATAATATAAAATAGATCTACTGTTCGCTGGAACATGCCGATTTTTGTGGTCATGGATAATAACTACATAATTTAAGTGGTCACAGTCCAACATATATTTAAAGTGCAACCATTAGCGGAAGTGAGGAATTGGAAGACAAAATGCAAGTTAGCAAAAGTCTGCAAGAAATTAAAGCTTTGTGACTACTCCTGTTTTATTTCAAGTCATTTGTGACCAGTACTTCAGTTTTGTTACTTTTTCTTAACTTCAAGTATCCAAGTTTATCCTTGATACTGATGGCATGATCCTGTATGACTGATCCTGTGGTATATGTTGTTTGCTGTTTTAATTTAGTACCTATGTAGAAAGATCCTGGCCAAATAAAAACTATATCACAATACAAGCAAATTATGTCAGGTCATGTAAGAAATTTTTCTTTTGTATTTAACTTAGTACTATCATAATTCTTTGTTATATCACAAGATTTTGTTATGGCTAGGATCTTTTAACATACCAAATTAAAACAGCAAGCATTGTGTACCACAGGATCAAAATATAGGTACATGATTCGTGCCATCAGGATCAAGGGATGAACTTGGATACAGAAGGGCTGCATTGTTAATTGAAGAAAAAAAAAGCAACCAATATTTTGAGATATCTAATTTGTAAACACAGACCAAACATATTGCCTTACTTTTTCACAATACATGTATACAACATAAAAAATTTAATTAAACTCTTATTCATTTTTAGATGTAAAATAGGTTACATATTGTTGTACTAGGGACTTAAGGGAACAAACAAATGAAATGTCGGAGTGGGTGCCACCACGTGATATGGGCACGTGGACCCGGCGGAGACTCCCTTCAGGGCGTGACGTGACCTGTGTAGGGCTAGGCCCGGTTCCCTTCGCAAACGATATCGCACCAGTGGGCTCTTAAGGCATCCCACACGCCTCGTGGTTCAGGAGCAGGAACACGTGGTCACTCGACTAAATACTCACAAGTTCAACGCACTTTTTTTATTCCAGTAACGTTACAAACATGTCTCCAGTTGCGCTACATCTACATTCCTAAATTAAAACTGTTAATAACGCCAACGGCGGGAAAGAATCGGTTTACAGGCTGACCAGGTCACCTCGTGGCCTGGCCTCGTGAGTCTTAGACGCGGTTCATGTTTAAACGTTCGAAATGAACTTAAATATTTATTAAAACGAGTCGGCCACGCGGAGTAGGCCTCGCAGATACAAAAAGGTTTTGGAAATTATAAAAAGTACGGCGGATGTTAAGCGATCAGTTGATTAAAAAAATATGAAGTTGTGTGGTGCTCACCAAGCATCCTACCCCGGGTGACTAACGGAAGAGACGAAGAGGCCAGGGCAGCATGGCGGCCGGAAAGCGCTGGATTTACCGTTAGTCTCTCCGGTTATTCATTACTACATATTTAACTAAAACAAATACACTAAAAATTCTACAATAAAATCATACCAAGGTTTCCTTAATTATTTATGTTGAGTATTAATTATTTTAATTAGGATTATGGTACAAACTGGTTGTGGGTAGTTCCATTGCCTGCCGCGTGGGGCGCTGCGCCGTCCTTACCAACTAGCACTGCAAACATAATCCTTATGTAATATTATTTAAAGAAAAGACATGTAGCAATTACGTAAACATTAAGATTGAATGATGAAACCAAAGGGGTCGTGGCACAGACTCTACTCTCGCCTCTTGTCGGCAGCCTCACACGCACACACACACACCTGCACACAGGGCGGGAGGTTTTAAATAGAGGGTGGTGGTGGGAGGAGAGGGGTGGCGAAGGCGTAAGGCACATCGGGCTTAGGGAGGGCGTAGCCCCGGTCTACGTCAATATAATTTTATCAATAAATTGTTCCTTGAGATTCTGGCTGAACTTTCAAAGGCTTACCTAGTTCCCAAACCACTCAAGTATTGTTACATTGAGGCAGTGTAGGTAAATCAGATTAAGTACATAAATACTACCATAAACATTATACACTGCTGTAACGGTGGATCTTTTAGTTTCACAAGAACATGAGGAATGAACAGAAACAAGGTGTGATTCCGTCTGAATATAAATACTCCATATTTATTTAAGAAAACTTATAACAGATATTAAAAAAAGTTAAAATACAATTTCAATTACATAATTAAAGAGCTGTCGGATATGTTTAAAAAAATATGGGCCAGCCCTAAATTAGATTATTAAGGGTTTCATTAAACATAAATAAACAAATAAAAAAATACAAAGAGGCTGACACAATCCCAATGTATGTTTTTAAAGTCCAGAACGAAAGTTTTATATAATTCTTATTTCTTCGAACTAGTAATTTAAAGGTAGTTCCAAAAGATTCAAAAATACTGCAGGACCGAAGGTCGGTGGCTTGCTGCCCGGAGTTCAGCAGTCAACATGATGTCAGGGTGCCTGTTTGTTGAAGAGGAAGTGTGTGAAAATGCGGCTAAGTCCGCATCCGGCTCTTGGACCCTGTCTGTGAACAGTCCGAATCAAACATAATCAGAACTGGTACACAGACAGTTAGCAAACTGGGCAGAAAATGCCCGCGAAAAGATAAGGGGAGATCGGGGAATAAAGCTGATAGTAACTCACCAGATAGGGAAGTTGGCATCTAGGTTCTGAAGCGTAGCAAGTCCAGATCTGAAGATTGCGAAAATGCGGGAGGCGCGGACGTTTCCATAATTTAAAAAAAAAAAAATTATTTAAAAAAAAATAACTACAATGCTGAGTACTGTACAGACGGACTAAACTACTTAAAGAATTAGCATCCCTTGTCTAATTGACTACATCGTCGGTTATGAACGGACAGAAGTCTCGTAGTGCGCCTCGCCAATCCGCCGATAACCTAAAACAGTCCGTCTGGAATCGCGCCGCGAAGTGTCCCCGGAAGGGCCGCATCTCGTAGGTATAGCTCAAACAAAAGGTGGGGGGGAGACTAGGGCGTCCGAGCCGAAAGGTTCCGAAGTTCTCCGAGTGGGAATCACAAAAAAACTCTGACTTCAATATCTCGAAGTTGGTAGCACTGGCCGATTTTAGCACTACCTGTTGAGGGGTGTCTGAAACAAAAAAGTGATCGACTCGCCCGCGACGTTTGCTACAGCCTGGGGCTAATGGCGCAGTCGGTGCTGCTCTCTGGCGGCCTACAGGGGAAAGAAAGAAGAAGGTTAGCAATGACGCCACCAGGTGCCGCGGGCGTTAGCTCCACTAGCTGGCGACAAGAGGATAAGTTACTATTTCTGCCGCTAGATGTCGTGTGTGGTCCATATTTGCACATATTTGTTCTGTGGCAAATCGTCCTTGAAGTAGGCCACTGCCTGGCGAGTTCACGTCAGGGCAATGATCCTGGGCTAAATTCTGAGAACCAAAAGGGGGAGACTGGGAGGTGAGGGTGGACAAAAAACGCAACGAGGCTGGGAAAGAGCGTCCTAACGTGACTTTCTATGAGTGAACCTAAGAAGACAGGAAGAGCTGTTGTAAGCTCGTCTCTGAGAAGTGGTAACAACTCGCCCAGAGCTGTTGTGTGCAAATTTAGTCATGCAGGGAAATAATGTTACAGGCCGGGAATGTGACTGCAAGCGGGAGAAATGTCATCCGGGCTGCTAACAAAGCCTCAAATCCTCAAAAGAGAATAAACTTTTGTCAAGTACTTTACGAAAACTTGCTGCATGGCAACACAAATCTTAAGAGTGCACATGTTTTTTGCCTTTTCTGACAAAACAGTTAACCTTTGCCTACAAACAGTTTCATAATACTTAGGGCCTACCAGTGTTACGTTTTGAACTTTTTGTGTAAACAGTGGGCGCCACCACGTGGACCTGACTAGAGGCTCTTACTCAGGGCGTTACATGGCCTGTGTGAGGCGAGATATTAGCCCTCCTGACCTCGATGTTAAAACCTGATCCTAAACCGAGCCCGCTCTCAGCATCGGGCACGCTTCTACCTAACCGCAGTGGGCTCTTAGGGCGTCCCACACGCCGCTGACTGGGTTAAGGACCCACGTGGCCTCCCAACACAAAAGACACGTGGCTCGATTAAGTTGGTTTTATTGATACATTACACGTCCTTCTACAATCTACCCTTTACACAGCTAAAACGCCAGAGGCAAGAATCGGTATAAGTTGTTTTACTGAAGAATTTTCATGTCCACAAAAGTTGGAGACAAAAAATGAAACCTGTATAAGAAGACATGAAAATTATACAAGTATATTACTAGTTATTTGTAGAACATTCATTGTTTAATAGCTTAATGCTTATTTTAGAGTTTTTTTTTAACTAATACATACCAAAATGGATTGTCTGAGGTAAAACCACATGCATGTACATACACACACATGATTACAAAACACTTAATTTTGATTTATTTTTTTTGTGTTTAGTTTTTGTTTTTAATTGTACTTGTTTGTTTAACATGTTTCCTTTCATTAAATTTTTTACTACAAATTGACATTTACTGAATATATGATTATAATTCTGAAAGGCCTTAAATAAAAATTAATACTAGTGTATAAAATCATGTTGATTGCATCAAGAGGAAGTCATTGAAAATTAATGCCCCGGTAAAATACACATCATTTGCAAAAACAAACTGATTAAATAAATGAACACCGAAAAAAAAAAAATTGGTTTTTAGATATTTGACAATTGAACAGTCAGAGAACCAGTACCTTAGAAACATTCTTGCCATTTACAGCCTTCAGTTCACTCAAGTTCCATGAACGCTTCTTCTTGTACACATTTTTATCAGTCTTCTTCACCTGTGAACATCAGAAAAACTATGTTGCTACCTGCTTGCTACATAAGAATAGGTGATGAAGTGAAGAGGAGGGGAAAATGAAAAATTATTATTTATTAATACCAATGATTTCAACATAAATACTAAACTGATTAAATATATTTTTCTCTAGCATACAAGTCAAATATAGGTAATATATTAACATTATCTCTAAAAATCGGATGTGGCTACTTCATTTTCTTATTTACTTGCATGCTATATTTTTTTACTTTATTTACCCATGACATCAAAATTATATATATTATTTTTCAGTTTTAAGCCTCAATCTGAACCACTCTTACCAACGCTAGAGCGAAGCAAATACACAGGAAACATTTTCCAACTATTTATAAATTACCCGCAATCATACCTGGTATATTATGATCGAAATAGGTTTCTCTGTTGACGAAGCTATGCACAAAAAACTTAATTTCTTCTTTTTTAATAGCTTGCTTACATGCACCACTGCTAACAAGCTCTCATCAGATGGCTGAAATACCTCCCGTTGCAAAGTATGTCTAATCGCAGTCATTGCTCAGTTAATTTATTTCGTATCGCCCTAATGTCGCTCCCAACTTCCTATTTCATGACTTTAAACATGTCAACAGCATAGAAAAAAAGACATCACCGGCTGGGTGACAGCTGATAAATGTTTTTTATTCATAGTTTGTATGGCCAACATCTTTCGCCAACAGCCAGACTAAAAAAGGAATGACATTTCACAGTCAGTCTACTTTGTCGTTCATTTCAAAAAGTAGTTAAGAACCCAGGGACACCACCTTGGTTTCAAAATTTTATGTCAAACATTTTTTATCGTTTAAAAATTAAAAATGCGCTCTTTTGGAAGAATGTAATGATTAAGAGATTTTCAAAAATCATAATGTATTATCTAGTAACAGTATTATTAGGGTGTAATTTTTCACACTGTCAACTTAAATACCTAACTTAAAATTGATTTAAAGTTACATAATTTGTAAACAACTGCTATGCTTTTTCACTTCATAACATAATTCCTGTGTTTCCCTAACTTCAAGTAATCAAGCAAAATTTAACTTTATTAAAAGATTGTTAGAAATTCAATTACAAGTGGTGGCCAGTCTATTTGGATCTTTTTTATAAGTTTCTAAACAACTACAGTTAATAAAGAATGATAAATATTTTAATTACTTAAACATTCGTTGTATTAATTTTACAAACAAGATTTTTTAAAAGCACATTAAATATTAGGTTATTTCTGTTAGATGAAATTGTATATCCAGCTGTAATAAAATTATGAAAATGTCTTAAAGATGTGTTCAAATGAGCATGCAAAATTAAGATGTAATTGATAAGTAATTAAGCCACCCGTCGCACTAGCCGTTATGCTATCGTAGTCACGGATATCAACCCATAATGCTGGTTGCGTCTTACTCTCAAGTGAGGTTCAGGCCTCGTGGCGGGGGAAATTATCACTATCCGTACTACAATGACAATTCGTCAGTTTGAATGCAAGTATTTATTGAGCCCTTCATACAGTCTATTTACATGGGCTGTCCGCGGCACAACACCCGTACCTCCGCGGAGTGAGGCTCGGCTGCACGTATTTGGGTGGACAGGTGCCGAGTGCAGTCTGCCCCTCGTGGTCTCGTGTGCATATGTTAACGACCCGCAATGGCCCCTTTTAAATGATAGAGGTGAAAAAGATAAATTTGAATGCCGGCGCATGAGACATAGAGCCCGACTCTCTATGGTACGAACGTGTCCGCTGATACGCCAAATGTCTATTCACAAGAGAGAATCTGATATAAAATTTTAAACTATTTACAATGATGACTAGCGGCGTAACACACGTGGTCGCGAAATACTCCCCAGACTCGATCTAACCTGTCGTTGCTCTGCGACACTCATCTCCGTCTGTGTCTTGCTCGTCCGGCCACCAGATGCCTACAGACGTCACCCGTCGTTGCCCTGCGACTCTCGTCTCTGCCCATGTCTGCCTCGTCTGGCTGCCAGACTTCGACTCCCTCTCCCCTGCCGCGCGTCGCGCCTCTGCGCCCCTCCTGCCCCCACTCCGCGACACGTGCAGCGCTCGGAGTAATTCTGGGTGTTGGCCTCGGCTCTATCACCCGGTGATAAAATTACATAATTATTTAACATTGTTTTTAGAAAAACATATAATCATTACTAATACAAAAGAATATACATAAAAAATATAAACCATTACACATTAAACAAATATGACGTCGTCCGACCGAAGGCCACCCTAAAGCCCGACCTGCAACCGCAAGTATCCGACCCCGCTAACGGAACACACCCCTAGCCATGGCCCACCCGAGTCAGGCGAGCGCTGCTGAAAAAAGTAGAATCAACGCCCATGACTTAATCGACCAGACAACCCGAGTCCCGTACATGGTAAATGCAACACACATTAATGATCACATCACTTTTAATTAACAACCCCGTGCAAAGGAAGTGCGACGTAGGAGTGCCCGGGTCACTCACGTGTGGTTTTTTAATAATACAGTTGTGAGTGCTCCCCTTGCTGCCTTCAGCCTGATTTCAAAAACGTAGTATGTGACATAATTAAAACCGTCCAAAATTATCATTTATCATTCGCCTCTGGAGCAGTCATCAAGCGACGAACAGTCTCCAGTGTGACTCTGATTATTCAAACTTATTTCATATAAACTTGTTAAATCGAATTTACAAAATGTATATATTGACGTCCCTCGGCCTATGGTCCCTGATTTTCTGTTTGCGAAAATGTCCTGTTTTGCCCATGTAGCTCTCGTCGGTGAGGAAGTGAGTTCAGGCCAACGTGGCCGGGACCGGAAAATACGGGACCTGGAGGGAATTTTACGTGGGTAGGGGGGACAGTAGGTAAGTCAAAGGATAATGCGATGATGTCCATTTTCACGAGCCCCGTTTTATTTCCGTATAGCAACCCTGCCGCAGCATGGCCGGAACGTCGCGGAACAAGCGTCCTCCCCACCGCGACCCGGACTTCCGGAAATAAGTCTCGTCCTTAGGATGCGACCCGAAACGAACAGAAAAGGTAGCCCCGTAGCTAAAAGTACCGGTTATGAAAGTTACATATATATACACAGCGCTTATGTGGCCCGTCACGTGAGCGGACAGGGTCCAGTAAATACTCGTATTGACTGAGAGGTTCGGCGCTTTGAAGAGGCACTTACACGGCCTGTGGCGTATGCAGTTAAAGTCCCGATAGACACGTAAAGCTGTGAAAGTCCAGCGGAATGACGAATGCTAAAGAAGAGCAGCTCGGCTGCACACAGTCCCGTGACGTTTCACTGACTACGAACTCAGAGCTAAGAAAATGCGTCTCTCGGGCGGAGCGGAGCGCACGTCCACTCGCTCTCGCGTCTGGTTCACCACTGCCCTCCTCCGCCTGCTGGCAGGCCGAGGCCTGCGGGCCGCGGAGGAGGGGAGGAAAAATCGGCCGGCGTGGGAGAGGCCCGCCTCGCGATGCGCCAGGCTGCAGTTACATGGCTGACATAACACTGGAACGAATTACAGAATTATTATAACAATATAAAAATAGTCAGTTAATAAAATACAAACACAAATGGCTCAGTTAATAAATTACAGAATAAGGACGAAGTATTTACATGACATTCATATACACTAATCCAGACATAAGTTATATATTTGCGGAGGCTCGTGGTTATTTAAATGTATTAATAGAACATAATTATTTACAACTCTCCTGACGTATCAGGGCGCACGCAGTTGCATCCCTGCTCGCCGCACTTCACAGTCGGTGCACTGGGGGGAAACATATCTCCCTTAGGTTCACGTCGGTGGACAGGTACGGCCTCTGCATCTGGGAGGGTACGACGACTGTCGTCAACATATTAAGCTAATTGTTAATTTTTGATGTATGAATTTAGAGCCACTTACATCGTCTGTCGTACATCTCGGGGCTTGTACTGACCCCCCCACTCGTAGTCCCGGAGGTAGTGAGGGGCAGTCGTCTCATGTGTGGACCGGCGCAATGCCGGCCCTCTCCCCGCGTGTGGTCGTCATCGGCTCCCCGGATGCAAGTCCAGGACCACCTGCTGGGCCCTGTCGACATCACCCTCCCCACTGAGGAGCCGGACCGTCACCCTGTTTGTCACGTCCTTGTTCACGTCCGTCCTCGTCGCCCGCCGTTCCCAGGGGTGGACGCGTCTCCATCCACGTTCCAGGTCAGGCTCCGGCAACGTCACCACAGGGTCGCTCAGGTTGACCAGATCGCCCTGGACAGTGTCGTCATTCAAAACGTCCTCAATGAGTGGTCTGTCGTTAACGTTGGCATTGTCGTCGTCGGGCGGAAGTACCCGGTCCACAAAGCGCTCCAGCTCTACCATGCTCGCGCCACGCAGGCCCCTTCCGCCCGTCCTGTAGGGTGTCCTTGCCCCGCCCACTCTCGCCAGTCGGGAGCCGTCGTCCCCTCTCTGATGCCCCCTCGCAGGAGGCGGAGTCGGTATTGTCGTGCTGTCAATTTTCGTGCGTCGCGCCCCGTGTGTCATCGTCTCTGTCAACGTCTCCGCGTACCACCCGCCGTGCCCAGGGGTGGGCGTGCCCCCGTCGATGTCCCTGGTCAAGCTCCGGTGGCATCACCACGGGGTCACTGAGGTCGACCAGAATTCCTACAGAGACGTCGTCATTGGCCCCGTCCTCAACTAGTGGCCCGCTGTCGTCGTGGTCGTCATCGTCGTGCATCCCATTTGCCAATCGGATGTTGTCTCTATGTACCTTTGTCGTCCGTCCGTCGGCGTGACGGACGAGGTACGTGGTGGTCCCCAGTCTGTCAATAACCTCCTCTAGTTCACCACTGCCCAGCCTCCGCCCGCTGGCAGGCCGAGGCCCGCGGGCCGCGGTGGAGGGGAGGGGAAATCGGCCGGCATGGGAGAGGCCCGCTTCGCGATGCACCAGGCTGCAGTTACATGGCTGACATAACACTGGAACGAATTACAGAATTATTATAACAATATAAAAATAGTCAGTTAATAAAATACAAACACAAATGGCTCAGTTAATAAATTACAGAATAAGGATGAAGTATTTACATGACATTCATATACACTAATCCAGACATAAGTTATATATTTGCGGAGGCTCGTGGTTATTTAAATGTATTAATAGAACATAATTATTTACAACACTCCTGACGTATCAGGGCACACGCGGGTGCGTCCCTGCTCGCCGCACTTCACAGTCGGTGCACTGGGGGGAAACATATCTCCCTTAGGTCCACGTCGGTGGACAGGTATGGCCTCTGCATCTGGGAGGGTACGACGACTGTCGTCAATATATTAAGCTAATTGTTAATTTTTAATATATGAATTTAGAGCCACTTACATTTTATTATTAATATAATATTTTACGAATAACGGAACTTTAGAAACCTTGGCGCGAGAGGATGCTCACCCCTCCCCTCGCGCCAGGGCCAGACGCCAGTACCGAGCGACTCGCGGACCGGGAAGGACGTGCGTCCCACGGGGAGACATCAACCATAGTCGACACTGAATTCATTCTGCTAAATATAGTCATGCACCAAAACCCTTTTTTAATCAACTCCCCGTGTGCGCCGGTCCTTTTACGGTGTAGGGCCTATCCCAGCCGCGTAAACGTAACACTCCCCGCACAACGCATTACGCGGGGCAGTGCAATATACGGCACGGGCCGACTCCCGCAATAACAGTTTTTCAGTTAACTGCCTAAGTGCACAGGCACTAGCCACACCTAATTGAAGACTTTAACTAATTTAATAGCGAGCCGCGGTCCACACAGGTGGGGCCGCGCGTCGCTGTTCGCAACTTACGGGATTAGCCGACTCCAATCAAACTCTCCCCCTTAATCCCGACTGGCGTGAGGACTTAATTTTAGTGACGGCGCGTCAGAGCGCCCAGTGTAATCATAGTGTACTATGTATAGGGAAATAGTGTAACTGTAACTGCAAGTGTAATTGCCAACGTTAATTAAATGTCAACTCCGCACACTCTGTGCGCGACGTGTATACGACAGTGCAAAACAGATTCGTGTACGTTATTTGTGAAACCTCCCCAATTCAGTTAGGGATCAGCGTGCTATGCTGTGTAGGGCCAGTAGTGCATCAGTAATTAGGGATCCCTAACATCACAACCACCGCCGCTGTTCCTATTGGGCCATGTAGGGGCATTCGTACCCAACGACCCACCTCGTGGTTAACCATCGAGTTAGCCTGGCGCCCTCCCGGACACGTTTCACGTAATAAAACAGCCTTCCTGCTAGTAACTCCGCCGGATCTCGAACACGAGAACCCGGGCGACGGCAATAAGTATGTTCTTAATACTAAATTACACAGTATCACACTGCACGGGGCAGGGGTGGATCAGGGGCTGACGAGGCATAACGGCCTGAAGGAGCTGGGGAGACCCTTGGGTCGACGTCAATGCATCATCAACATCTGCCCAGAAGTGTGTGCAACGAACGCGCCCATGCGTGCACCGTAATGTAGATGAGAGCAGTGCGCGAACGCTATAAAGACAGCGCCACTTCCGGTCACGTTGGCAGTATCGCTCCGCCGGGTGAGGCTAGACGCTTCCGCCGAACTAGGCAAAAGGTTTTAAGTATGTATTTATTTTCAGGGACAAACTGAAACATGTAACAGCTTTCAATTACTTTTCTGATAAATACAAATTGTTCAACGTGCGACTATGTCGTAAAACTGACTGCTTCTGTTTTCCAGCGCTCTGCGCTTTTTGCGGGAGGTAGCGTCTCCCTCCGGCCTGGCGCTGGGGACACACTGTCAGGAGCTGACAGAGGCAATCAGCCTCTACACCACACGGAAACAGCACCTTCGCGCCCATTCGAGCATGTAGTGGAGATGTCCACCATGTGCACAGTCAGCATGACGACATCTACGCCTTGAGTAAAGTGTTGGAGTTTCATATACCTATGTACTTTAGTATTAGCTTCAGAAACTTAGTCCAATGTGGTAATGTCACCACGGTAGTATAGTGCCGCACATCACGCGCATAGTCAGCACGAAAGTGTCTACGTCTTAAGTAAAATGTTAGGGTTTCATGTATGTGCTTTAGTGTTAGCTGTGGGGATTTAGTTCCACACGGAAACATCAGCCGCGTCACTCGTCGGAAAGGGGCCTTCACTAGCAACGTACTCAGTGCTACCACTGGAAGGGGCTGTGTTAGTGCAGAGACTTCTATCCGATAACAAACAGTCAGGGGTACGATAGCACTGTGTACCTCGTGCCAGTGCTAATAAACCACCACAAGTTTTATTCATGCATTCTTCTCTTTCATTTAATTCGGCATCCTGGGTAGCCTGAACAACGGACAGCCTAAGTTTCACCCCCATAGATCGACATGCACGAACAGTTCCGAAGTACGTCGTTCGATCGGGTAACTTCGGTAGTAGAAAAGCGCGGGCTATAGCTACAGGGCCGAGGACGGACGCGTCAAGCGGAGCTGCGAGATTCCAGGAACAGCCTGTTTGCTCGCACACAGGCCAGGTGGTATTCCCAGGTTTTTTCTAAGAAGTGTAAGCGTGCAAAACAACCCGGGTTGTAGCTAACCCTACAGCCTAGCCACAACCCGGCTTAATACCGGGTGCGTGGTCAGTGGGTGTTAGTGCGTTGTAGGGTGTAACTAGCGACATGACTGACCAGTTAAGTGACGAGCAGGTGATGCAGGAGTGCATCGATGTGCCCCTGCCGAGCGACGACGAACAAGAAATGTCTAGCGACGACGGTTTTACAACAGTCGTCTCAAAAAAAAACGGGAGGAAAGGACGAAAGACTGCGCCCCCCACTGACGAACCCCGCGATCGCCAGGCAGCAGGCCGAGCGCCTTCGCAAGCAGCCCGTCAGAAGGGCAAACAACTCGGCCAATCAAACGGCCGCCAACACGCCCGCAGGTTCGAGCCCTGCCCCGCCAAACCCTGCCCCTCAGGCAAAGAAAATGCAGGTGAAACCCCTGTATGTATTTGTTGATTCTGGCCACAGCTACCCGGCCATTAAAACAGTGCTGGATGCAGCACTGCAGGAGCGCTGGTCGTGCGTCAGTCGCGGCCATGACCAGCTCATGATTCACACTGCCACTGTGGAGGAGTACCACAGGGCAGTGCGTGCACTGGAGCAGGCCGGAGTGCAACACTCTGTGCTGCTGCAACGGGACGAGATCCCGAACAAGTTTGTGTTTTGTCGAGTGCATAGCAGCACCGACAAACAATTCATTCAGGCCGAGTTCGCCGCAATGGGTCTTCCAGTGTAGAACTTCTGGTTTCTGTACAACAGGCAGACAAGGCAGCCTATAAATAAGTTAGTCGTAGAGCTCCCGAAGGCCGTAAATCCAGAAAGGATTTACGACCTGAAGTCATTCGGAGGCCTCAGCATTCGTGTTGAGGACTATAGACACCCCAAAGGCCCCCTCCAATGTGGCAACTGTCAGAGGTTTGGCCACCCCGCAAAAGGCTGCAGAGCCTCCCCTGTGTGCCGATGGTGCAGCCAAGGGCACAAAACCGAGGTTTGCCCCCAGGGAGGTGACAGGACGAAGGCAAAGTGCGCGCGATGTGAAGGCCCGCATTGCGCCAATTACAGAGGCTGCATGGCCTACAAGAGGGAGAACTGGCGTCACCTCCCGCAACAGGAGCGGAAAGACAGAGAGCTGCAGTCCAAACGCGCATTGCGCGAAAACAAGCGAGCAACAGCCGCGGCTCAAGTCCGCCCGCCCCCACAACAAGCCGGCCCCTCAGGCTACTGCCCCCAGCCCCCAAGGCAGCCGTGGCGAGCCCCGAGCTATCCCGCCCCTCCGCAATGGCAGAGCCCTAACCAATATTCAGTGCTGAGCGATAGGCATGAACTGGAGTATCCTGTCTTGGCAAACCCACCCAGACCTAGAGGCCAGCCCCTGCCCCAGAGGCCCCCGAAGAAACACCATTCGGGGCACAAAAACGGTAAAGGCCGGGCGCAAGGTCAAGTGATGGATCAGCCAGGTACTAAGGCGCCACCCAACTCCACCACTCCCCCCAGTGATTCCAAGAAAGTCGCGCCTGGGCAACAACAAGCCAGCCCGTTGCAGACTGACTCACCAACAGTAATGCCAACTGCTTCACCGCAGCTAAATCCCGCGGAGAAGCCAGCGATGGACGCGAGCGACTTTCTGAAGCTCGTAGGCCAATCGGATGCCATTACACAGGACCTTAACCTGGCACACGTCCTGGAACCAATGTGCATTTTAATGGCTATTTGGTGTAATCCGTCCAAGTCAATAGAGGACAAAATAAAAGCCACCACGGGCTTCGTGACAGCATTAGCGGCCAGCTTTAATGCTGCACACCCTTAATTTAGGTTCTGCCATTAATACTACCCCCGTAGACAGTAGATTAAGTACCATCCTTTACTGGAATGCGCGAGGAATTAGAAATAAAATAATCGAATTTACCGATCATTTAATTAAACATAATATTAGAATCGCGGCGATAAACGAAACACACTTAATTCCAACAGATCGTCTAACTATCTTAAATTACACTATTTATAGGCGCGACCGCGATACCAGAAGTGGAGGGGTTGCCCTACTAATCCACAGAAGTATACAACATAGTGAATTTCATTTACCTGAATTTAATAAATTAGAAGCTGTGGCAATTACTTTTAAAGTCAATAAACAACAAATTGTGCTTATTTCGATGTATGCACCACCGGGCAGGTCACTAACTGAAAACGAGCTGGACATCTTATATGGCTCAGCTCCCACATTCCTAGCAGTCGGTGATATTAATGCCAAACATAAAGACTGGAACTGTCGGAGCAATACAGCCAATGGCCTACTGCTGCAAAGACACGAGTCTAACAAAAATTATCAAGTACATGCTCCCTCAGAGCCCACTCACGATAGCGGAGTACTAAGGCACAACCCCGATATTTTAGATATTGCATTAAATAAGAGAGTTCAAACGGGATTCGAACTCAGAGTCTTTCACGAAATGTCGTCTGACCACTTTCCAGTACATCTACTATTCGATGACGTGGACACTGACATCAGTCCTCCGAGAAAAATTAAAGACTACAAGAAAGCCGACTGGAGAGGCTTTCAGACGTATTTAGTCGATAATTTGTCTGCAGCCGATGCTGCCAACTTCAAAACAAAAGATAACATCGAATCAGCAGTCACTGAACTTACAGTTAAAATTCAAACTGCAATTAACTCGTGCATCCCAGAAAAGGTGGTTAGATTTAAGCAAGATGAACTGCCGGTGTATATTAGGGATTTAATTTCTCAGAAAAATAGATTAAGGCGCGAATATATTCGACGTAGGCAGCGCGACATTAAAGCGAGAATTAATGAATTACAGAAAATAATTACCGATGAAATAACTCTATGGAGGAGCAGCCAATGGGAGACGAAAGTCTCTCAGCTACAGGTGCAAGATGGTAGCACCTGGAGTATGACAAAGCGATTCCTTCATAAGATAGATAAAATACCTCCGCTACAAACACGCACTGGGTTCGCTTTTACACCGACAGACAAAGCACAAGCCTTCGCGAATACCCTTGAATTAGCCTTTCAACCTAATATTGAACCCTGTGACCCGCAATTTAATGCCAGAATATACAGAGACCTTACAATTAAACTTAATCAGCCTTTAACCTCAAAACCTTACTTAACTCAATCTCAGGAAGTTAAACAGGCTATCAGGCGTATGAAACCACGTAAGGCACCGGGAAACGATGGCATTCAGGCAGTAGTCCTTAAGAAACTGCCCGATGAAATTTTGGAATACCTAGCTCAATTAATAAATGGAATACTTAAACTACAGTATTTTCCATCGCAGTGGAAAGAAGCGAATGTGATAGTTTTTCATAAATCCGGAAAAGATAAGACACTGCCCCAAAATTATAGGCCCATTAGTCTGCTGAGTACATTGTCAAAAGTAGCTGAATGCATAATTCTACAGAGACTAAATACTCACATTAAAGAAAATGACGTACTGCCGGACGAACAATTTGGTTTTCGCAGCGCGCATTCAACAACGCATCAACTGGTCCGTATGACAGAACAAATAATAACTGCGTTCAATCAGAATAGCTATAATCTCGCAGCGTTTTTGGACATAGAAAAAGCCTTTGATAGAGTACTTCATGAAGGCTTAATTTATAAATTATATAAAACTGGCTTCCCCGATTGTTATATTAAATTACTGGCCTCGTATTTATAAAATAGATCGTTTAGAGTCACGACAGAAGGAGCACAGTCCGATTTAAAAATAATTAAAGCAGGAGTCCCACAAGGCAGCATCTTGGGGCCGGTTTTATTCAATATTTATATCCACGATATGCCTAAGCCCGCACACCGATCAGTTCAGTTTGGCTGCTACGCGGACGATACGGTATTGTTTAGCAGATCTAGTATTCTAGAACTCGCAGCAGACAGATTACAAACCACGTTAAATTCAATAGAACAGTGGTGCACAAAATGGCGAATTAAGGTAAACCCTACTAAATCAGAAGCTATAGTTTTTACGCGTAAACATCTCCCGCCACTTGAAGATAGACCACGACTAACACTTTTCAATGAGCAAATTCCTCACAAAAATGTGGTTAAATATTTAGGCGTACACATGGATAGGAAACTACTATGGCGCGATCACATAGAGGCGAAAAGAAAAACAGCTTTCACTAGGCTCATGACCCTCTACCCCGTCATGAGCAGACGTTTAGGTAGCTCTGTTAAAAACGGAATAATAATTTATAACACACTAATAAAACCAATAATCACGTATGCAGCGCCGGTGTGGGTAACAGCAGCGGAATCTCACTTAATCAAGCTACAGAGAATTCAGAATAAGAGTATTCGTATTGCGACAGATGCGCCTGTGTATTGCCCCGTAAGGGCTATGCACAGAGAGCTCAAACTCGAACTTTTAAAACATTATTATTTCCGAACTGCGCAAAAATTCTATGATAAATGTGCCATAAGCAGAAACCCATATATTTCATCACTGGGCGAACAAGATCCAGAGTTGCATGGAAAATATAAAATGCCAAATTCAATCTTGGCTCACAGACCTCCGTAGTGTGCTGTGGCTGGCTGAGCGATCGGCCAATCAGTCTCCCGCGAGTTGAAACTTAAATTATAGACATTAACGAATAATTTGCTTATTCAAAATGGTCCGAAGCACGCAGGTGTAGGTTCGGCTCCCGGGAGTTCACTGCCTGTTGTGTTAGGGCTGACTCCCTATGTACGATGGGCATGGCCCGCCTGGCAGGCTTCACCTCCAGTGCCGGTTGTGTTTCTGAAAGACATGGGATTTTGAATTACAAGCTTGCAACAATGCCAGAATGCGAATAGGTCTTGACTTAATTCACCTGTAACTTTATACACCGACAGTTCCTCTATATTTAACTAGTAGTATAGTAGTAGATATTAGAGATTTGTAAATTAGTAATAAGTCCTAGATACTAAGTAATAGTCATCAAAAATATATATTTCTAAAATAATAATAAAAAATCTAAAAAAAAATTAAAAAACAAAAAATTAAAAAATATATATATATTTTTAGTTCTTATTTTAGTTTTATCTTAAGCACTGCACGTCCATCCCTGAGTTGGGTGTTTGCATATTTCGTAACGAAATGCCTAGTTTGTAAGTCATTTATCTTTTTTCTGTTTTAGTTTCTTAGTTTTTTAGGTGCTGACTGGCGGCGGAGTGAGTGGTCAGTGCAACCACTCACCACCAGGGGCGCTTGCGTCCCTGGTCACTAAATCCAGTCCTGGATAAAAAGCAAAGCGGACTACGAGTCCAAGTGCCCAACCCCCGCATGGTAGACTCTTTTCTACTCTGTCCAACACTTCATCCAGACCATCCTCTGTCTCCTGTAAACTCCTACACGTAATGCATGCCAATTTGCATCCCGCATGAATGTGCCCAGGGTTTTCCCTGTGTCTATGCAGGTTTTACCTGGGCCCAACCTATCTCTAGTTATAGTCTAGATTTAAGAGTGAGGGGAGTTAGTCATGGCGCCAATCGCTGCCATGGCTGGCCAATCCCCTCCTAGCACGATGCATGCGACCCTCTCCTTGCATGGCTAATCCCAGCATGACTAGGCGTATAGGCTTCGGCCTGAGACGCACCTAGGTCCCTCCCTAACCCGGACCCCTCCAAAATACACTTAGTTTTAGTTAGGTAAAAATTAATCGCTATAGCTACAGCTTTTGAACGTGAACAATGATATCGTTTTTTGATCTAGCAAGAGATAAATTGCAAAATTGTACCAAAAGTGATAAAGATAACACTATTCCGGGATATGTAGACAGTGAAATCGGTTATAACAATTTCTTTGATGCCTTAAAAAGTGCAGGTTACTCGTTCTCAGTCAGAAGTAGTGCAGCACAGGAGCAATTCAAAATATTAGATTCAATTTTCTGTAGAAGACGAAGCAAGCAACATTAAAATGTTTATCTTGCTTGCTTCAAATCCTCAACCCTTATATCTGTCAATGAAGGAAATCAATTTAGCTTTCAGCTTGGTGACCTCTAGATCATTACAAAAAAATGAAGGGCTATAAAATGCTAATGATATGACAGAATGGGTGGGTGAAGTAACGTAAGAACTCTGAGAAAACCAACTAACCACTGCAATGTTTGCTATGTTCCCCACTATCAAAAGATCCATTAATGACCCTGCTGAGAATCAAACCCAGAGCACTTAAACACAGAGACCTAATGTTTGCCTCTAATGACCACATTTATAAGACCACAAACCTAATGCTTATTACCTTTTCCACCATTAATTTAATTACCTTACCTTTACAGATCGTGAGCAGCAGGTAATGACCAGTGTACTGAATGAAGTCTTTGAGATTAAGGGCTTCTTATGTGTAGGAATGTTTGCAATTTTTGAAACAGCCCTTTTCGGAATTTTATTATTCTACTACTGTTAAAAGTCTCTTCTCTACAAATTTGCTTTGTTCTCTGTTACTAATTATTATTAATGTAGGGCATCCTCCATCCATTGCATACCTTTAGTGAACATAATAACATATTATATTTTATTATATTTTTATTCTCCTCGCTGGTTCTGTATGTTCAACTACAGCTGATTCAGTTGTGTCTTTATATTTTTAATTATTTATTTGTTTATTTATTTCCATTGTTTTCCATGGCAAACAATACAAAACTTCAATGCAGTTAATCCAAAAATTGGAAGTAAATCATATTTTGAAGGTTTGCTATCTAACAAATCATTAGGTATTTAAAAATTTATTGTAATTTTTAAATTCAAGAAAAGTTTTCTGATGTATGTTCTGAGAAAAAGAAACATTTATGGAAGCTTACTGTAACACCAAAAATGAAGTATGATGTTACTGATATCATTTGTGTTTGATATAATAAATTATTAGTGTTAAAAGTGCATTTGCAGTGCTAATTTCTGATCCCGTTCACATACAGGCATAAGTGTGATAACTAAAATGAAGTATGACGATTTAAGAGTTAAATGTTATGTTTAATCTCTTTCCCTAACTGCTTGATGAATATTTTAAGTGCAAATGTGCAGTTTGTAGTTCTTATGTTAGATCTAATTCATATTATACAGGCTAACGTGCATTGTTTTATGAAGAATAGTGTTGTAACAAACTGTCAGATTAAATTGTTTTGTTCCAAAATAGAGCAATGCTCTTTGGAACATTGCAGAAAATAAAATTTTAAGAATTACAAAGTCTAGCACAAATATTAATGTAAATCAGCTCCAAGACTTAAGTTGTAAATGTGAAATTAGGCCTATGTGATTACAATCTTATGGCATTAAAGGTCTAGTAAGCCTACCTACAATTGTATTTTAAATAATCCAAGTTCATAAACATTTAAAGAAATTGCTGCAAATATTTCAGTTCAATGAACTGATTCAAATAAAAAATTATAGGTTGAAAGATAATCTAGTAATGAAGCCAATAGTATTATTAATTAAAATCTTGTCTGTAATCTCAGAAGTCAGAGAAGTTGAACCTTCATGCAAAACCCAGAGCTGGTAGGCAATAATTTTTTTTAATAATTAATCATTTTCGGATTTTTTTTTATCAAAGATTGATTAATTTACATTGATTGATACCAAACATATACAAGAACTTCAGAATACAGATTTTCCTTCATATTGAAATATTGTTATTTTAAAAAAATTATTTTCTTTTATTGATAATACACTTATTGGAATTGGCTCTAGAATATAATAGTGAATACGTAATCTGTACTTGTCTATGATTTGTTTGTTTTTTATGTAAGTGTATATAGTAGTGTTTTTTTTTTAATGGTTGTTGGCTAGTGTTATGTATGTATGTGCACTATATGCAAATGGTAGTTCTGATAGTATATGTTCATAATAACTAATATACAGTGTTGTTAAAAGTACTCGGAAAAAGTAATTGGGCTCAATTACAATTACTGTGGTGATAATGTAACTAATTACTAGTAAAAATTACTTTATATAGAAGTAATCAGTAAAATTACAATTACAATTACAATTACTTTCCGCTACCATTTTAAAACTGACCTACGATACAATTTTTTTACACTTTGTTACATTAATAAACATACATACATATATGTTTTGTTAAAAAAATGGTTTCATGTAATGATTAAATTTATTATCTCTAATTAAATGAATAATATTTGAGGACAAACTTGCTTGAATAACATCAAAAGACTTCATACAAGTAGCTACCTGTAATAAAAGTAACATTCTTTAAATTTTGGAATTGACCTTACAAAACAATTGCATTTTAAAGTTCTCATCATATAGATTCCCTCTCTTGATGGCAAAAACATCTTTACCAACACTAAAAAGACGCTCAACGGGAGCACTTGACGGTAGCGATGTGTTAAATTTAAAAAATGCAGATTTTAGGATAGGGTAATGTTGGAGACACTGCAAGTCACTACGGATCTTCATTTTTGATAATAGATGTTGTGCATACGATCGTAGCACTACAAGTGTAAAATTATAAACTTTACTAATACAAAAGTGTATGATAATCTTGTTCTTAATTGTATTCATTATACGTTCCGAAAATAAAAGTAACGGCAAATAAATATAAAGTATTGATTACCTTAATGTATCGATTACAATTAATGTTATGTATTCCGATTACAGGTACGAATTACATTTTTTAAATGTAATTCGTTACAAGTATAAATTACTTGAAAAGTAATCGTTACAAGTAATCCGATTACTTGTAATTCGTTACTTAACAACACTGCTAATATACTGATATCAGACTAGCTCAAAATTGGTCTGTATTGTACATATATGAATACTTTATAAGATATGTATTGAAATATTATTTGAGTTAAGGAAAATTGTTACTGTAGAGTGTAGATGTTTGATTGATTATTGAAAAAAAAATTCCTTCTGACAACCATTAATAATTTTTACTGCTTTTTATTAATCTTCATAAAAATTCACAAGTCACCATGGTTACCATCTTCCAGCCACAAAACAAATATTATCAGTGATTTTAAAATACATCAATAAATATTATCAGTGATTTTAAAATACATCAATAAATATTATCAGTGATTTTAAAATACATCAAAAAAACTCTCTCGCTGCATTCACAAAATCATTGCTTATTTACATTGGCCAGCCAAAGAGTAGATAAAAAAAAGCTGTTCTCCACAAGCCTGAAACAAAAAAGAAATCAAAGTTAAATGATTTATATTGTACTAAAGAGAAATGAAACTGATAAATAAATGTATCAAAGAAAAAAGTTATGCATACCAGAATGATAAATTAATTTCAAAACCATTTTAGTTAGAAATTTGATACATTAAATATTTTGGTAAATTCTCATTTATGTACTACAATTAAAATTTTTCTTTGTCCTTTCAAATAGATATTTTTTCCAAATACTTTTTGACAAAAACTCATTTATGTGAAAAAAAATTATATGAAAAACATAATTCTATTGCTCTTGTGCCCATTATTGCAGAAAAACTAGGTATTTAACAATCCAAGTAACTACACAATTTTAGAAGTTTGTTTCTCAGGGCCTCAAGTGATGTAATTGCTTGTTATTAGCTTAAGCAAATCTAGGCTTTGACTCAAGCAAAATGTTTACAAGTTGAATTAATTTCACGTAATGCATGTCACATAAGCAGTTAATTTTTTTTTTTTTTTTTTAAGTATCTAACCAAAGTCTTCGGGGAGAGTATTAGTAGGTAGGTTACCAAAATTTGTAAGATTCTATACATATCCTATATGTTCATATTTTAGTCGTATCAACAAAATGCCTACACAAGAATAGATGTCAGCATGTTATTTTGCAGCAGTCGATGGCATTACTTCATAGTACAGTTGTGAAATCACTACAAAATGTGTCGGATGTATATTGCAATGATTTACAATTATTATCGGTAATCGCATAACTGCAGAGTTCAGAGGGTGTTAGAAAATTAAAATATACCACACATTGTTCTTTTTTTGTTTCTAATAATATTAGTTTATATTCCTACAAAGATGGATTCAGAAATTTCCTAGAGTAACAACTTTTCCACACAAACCAAATTTGATAAATAGTAATTCTTAGTACTATGTACTTCGCCAAATAAATTATTTTTAAAGTCTAGGTAAACTTACCTAAAGAATAATTGCTTACACCATTTTACAGTAGTTATGAAGAAGTTACCTTTCCCTAACCATTTTCATGATTTAACAGCACTTATGTAACTAACCTAACCAAGTATTGCAACTGTGAACTACAGTATAACCCTGTAATTGTTTTCAAGTGAGCATGCGGAAAAAAACATAAGCAGTCGATGGAAATTTAGCCATTCCAGTGTTTTAACGTTTAACCAATGGATTCATTAAGAAAATATAATGTTAAAAACCATTGATCAGTACCCTTGATGCTTGAATTTGCTTAACCAATCCAACAATTATACAACTTCGTTGTGCATCAATAAAGTAAATCAATCATCAATACAGTAAACGTCTTCGATTATACTGCGCTAATTCCCAAATATATTTTTAAAAAATTGAAATAAATTGTTTAACAGTAGTTTAATGTTAAAGTAGGTAAGTATAAACAATACAAAATTTGTAAAATCATGTGAATGGTTGGTTAGCTAAATTTTAAAAAAGTAATTTTCTTTTGTTGCTGCTTATCCATAAATTAAATTATAAAATTTTGAAAATACTGTTTCAGACACTAAAAACCTTCCTCTATTAAAACTGTAAACAGCTTTTCTTAATTCCTACTGGTTTTCAAGAAATCACATTTTGCAGGTCACGCTAGATAGCTTATGCAGTGAAGCAGCTGTTACCATTTTCCCCTCTAATTGCATAGCAGATCCTGTGGTTTTCCATATATATAAGAAAGTATATATTTTTTATTTGAATATTATAACCTAATGAAACGTAAATAATAGTTTTAAAAAAAGTTACGAGTCTCTAATGTGTATCCAAACCAAAACGCCAACCCTTGACAGGGATTTTTTATAGCAGTATGGAGGCGCAAAGCGCAGATTAGTTACCTGCAATAGCACGTAACCTGACGTATAAAAGGAATCATTTGTTACAAAATGAAAATTTATTTTATATGTCAGGTTATGTGTTGTCTCACGTAAAAAATCAGAATTTTGCACCTATAAACTGCTAAAATATATCGCTCTCAAGGACTGATGCTTTGGGTTTGGAATGCACAATAAGGAGTCACATAACTTTTTTAATGTGTTAATTTACGTTACTGCATTGCAATATCCAAATAAAAAAAATAGACAATTTGTGTATGAAAAACAACAAGATCTGCAACTCAATTAAAGAACAACATGGTGACAGGCCCTTTACTGCACAGGTAATGTAATGTAACCTATAAATAGTGATTTCTCAAAAACCAGTCTGAATTTAGAAAAAACTTTTTTCAGAGTAAATACAGGTACATATTTAAAGTTAAAAAAAAAAGTGTCCAAAGTTTATTTTGCATACAAAAAGCAGCAACGTGAGATAATAACCTAAAAAATCACTGTAAAATGTATATTGGTTGGTTAGATTCGGTTAGTAACATCCAACCGTTCAATTGATTTTACAGAATTTTTAATTGGTGCTATCCCAAGCTAACCAAATGTAAATTCCACTGTACTTAGAATCACTGTACGTATGTTACTAACCTAACAAATTTCACTGTATTTTTAATCCAGCTAACCCAAGGGCAGTATCTCAATATTACAGATTTGTAATAAATAATCCTAACCTATCCACATGTTAAACATGATAAACTACTTGCAGTATCAAACAACCTCATAGAGAATAATAATTTTAAACATGTCAGGAAGTAAAATACACTTTAGGAATTTATAATTTTTCCTGCAATACCCCAAATTATATTAAGTGCACTCACCTCAATGTAATTCAGCTCTGGTAACAATTATTTTAAAATATTTTTACTTAAATGCGGTTAACTGCTACAGACCACCAGAAAACATTTCTTATGATTTTATACGTTGTGCTACCTAAAATTTAAAAAGATAAGCCTATAGTGTACAAAAATTTATATAAGAAATGATTACTTGCCAAGAATAACACAAGCAATGTTAACTTGTAAACGGACAAAACTAATCTCCTAACAAATCAAACAGAAATAGCTCAATAACTTACCTGAAAATCTCATAATTAGTAACAAGGAAATATTTGTGTACATGTGTTTTACTCTTAAAAAAATATAAAATAACATTAGTCAACAATTTTTTGATCAATATTGCAATGTTTGTTTTGAACGTACAATTTTTTTTTTTTGTTTTTTTTTTTTCCTAACCTAACTAAAACTAAGTGTATTTTGGAGGGGTCCGGGTTAGGGAGGGACCTAGGTGCGTCTCAGGCCGAAGCCTATACGCCTAGTCATGCTGGGATTAGCCATGCAAGGAGAGGGTCGCATGCATCATGTGCTAGGAGGGGATTGGCCAGCCATGGCAGCGATTGGCGCCATGACTAACTCCCCTCACTCTTAAATCTAGACTATAACTAGAGATAGGTTGGGCCCAGGTAAAACCTGCATAGACACAGGGAAAACCCTGGGCACATTCATGCGGGATGCAAATTGGCATGCATTACGTGTAGGAGTTTACAGGAGACAGAGGATGGTCTGGATGAAGTGTTGGACAGAGTAGAAAAGAGTCTACCATGCGGGGGTTGGGCACTTGGACTAGTAGTCCGCTTTGCTTTTTATCCAGGACTGGATTTAGTGACCAGGGACGCCAGCGCCCCTGGTGGTGAGTGGTTGCACTGACCACTCACTCCGCCGCCAGTCAGCACCTAAAAAAACTAAGAAACTAAAACAGAAAAAAGATAAATGACTTACAAACTAGGCATTTCGTTAAGAAATATGCAAACACCCAAATCAGGGATGGACGTGCAGTGCTTAAGATTGAACGTACAGATAAAAAAAAAAAAAAAAAAAAAAAAAAAAAAAAAAAAAAAAACCCGAACATGTACGAACCAGCCCGAAGGGCATGTCGATCTATGGGGGTGAAACATAGGGCGCGGTTACACGGGAGTCTGAACTACTTCAGGTGAACATGTTCAGCTGTTGAGTGCGGTTACACACAGTCTGAACATGTTTCGTTCGAGGCCATTTCCCATTTAACTTAAACAGGTTGGCAAAGTAGTTCAGATCGACATATCTTCTACATTAGCCTCTGATTGGCTGGTTAGAATATAGTCTTTTGCAGAAATTCTAGATGGAAAGTGTTTCTGGCACAAGTTCGAGTAATATTTTACCGAATGCAACAAAAAAAATCAACATAATTTATATATATATATATAAATTGATCCTGACCTTAATTTTCTTAAAACTGAGATAGGTACTCTCGCTCAAAAAATAATAAAAAATAAGTTTAAAAATTTTACTGTGCATTTTGTTTGAATTCCCGATTTGTAAAAACATATTGAGCAATATGTAAACACATTTCATTTCTGCTGATAATGCTGTATATACAAGTGAGAAAATCCCGCGTTTTCTGGATACAATTACAAAATAGAGATCAACAACACAGTCATTCGTTGACAGTAGACAATCGATTTTAGAGCTAAACACACTTTTCAGCAACTACCGTGTAACCGTACACTTTCGCGTTTGTAAACGTGTTTACTTAAACATGTTCACCTGAAGTAGTTCAGGGTCCCGTGTAACCGCGCCCTTAGGCTGTCCCTGAACAACCCAGGGAGTCTTTCAGTCGACATGCCTCTGCCTTCGGTCACATGGCCGAACCGAACCTTGGGATCCACTTATTTTCCTTACGGACTCACAATCTCTACAGGGAGGCAGACAGAGTGTTGACAGTAATATATATATAATATAATTTTGGCCTTTTAACTTTCTTGCTTAGGTTAAATTTTGGAATATTTTCAATAAATATTTAGCTCTTTATTAGTAGTAGTTCAATATGTTAGCGATTAACCAGATTCAGTAGAATTTAGATTTTCTGTGACCCGATCAACCGAACATTTGTTTAACCGGTTTACAAATTAAAAATTAAACCTATTTTTTGGAGGGGGAAACCAAGCCCGCGAAGTGTAATATTAATTAGGGAAGGGTCAAGAAAGCAGTAAAACTAAAAACTTCGTTTTAAAAGTAGAAACGAACGGACAAAGTTATTCGTTAAATTGCATGTACCTATGCTCATGAAATTGTAAATATAATTCATATTTCTCATTGAAACTGTGTTTTGTAGGTAATTACAAATAATTCAATTCAAAACATATTCTTAAAAATTAATAATTAGTGTCAGTAATACTTGTACATTTGTTTGTATAAATTACTTACGAACTGTTGCTATATTGTATAACCTAAATACACTGGAATTCGATTATCTGTTGTTTTTTTTTTCGCTTGTCATTCCCCCCCCCCCCTCCTCACTCTTCCTTTTTCCAACATCTTCACCAACATATTTTAATGTATTAAACTGTATTGAATTCATAAAGATGTCCATGTATTTTGTAAAAATCTTTGTGGGATTAATAGAATGGTATCATGGGTCGTTTGTCTACAATGGTTTGACTGCTCAGCAACAAGGAAGTTATTCTCACTCCGTAAGTGCCATTGCGCTGTGTTTGGCTGGTGCAGAGGCAACAGCCAATCACAGATCATTAAGGCAGACGATAGGCTTTATTATATATTATTATTATATATTATATATATATATAGTTTCACATCGTTAATTTTTGAAAAGGATTCGTCACCCGGCTGCCGAGCAGAGAGGACGTCCTGAGGAGCTGCTCTACGAGACCTTCAAGCCACAGCGTGGAGTGAAGAGTGGAAGAGAGCAACAAGCTGTGTCTGCACTTTTTAGTGCCGCACAGCCCGCAGAAGCCTACCTGTGCGCTTCTCAGCGCACAGGGGTAACAGTTGTGCTGTTGACTCAGACATAACAGCAATCAGCAGCACTGCTTACACCCAGGGTGCAGCACCCTTTGGCCTAGCCGCGACCCTGGCTAACTGAGTCCCAGGGAAGCGGTCAGCGGGTGAGGCGAGTGTGGTTAGGCTGTCACCGACACTGACATCTGACGCCATGGACACTACACCATCAGCGGCCGTACCGAGAGACACTGGCGACGGCGAGTGGCAAACAGTGCCGGACAAGCGGCTTAAGCGACACCATGACGCAATGGACGGCCAGGACGAGGGCCCTCAGCCCCCTGCGCCCGCGGCAGCGACCGATCAGCCTGCACAGGCAGCGACCAAGCAAGGTAGGAGCCAAATAAAGCCACTGTACGCGATTGTGGATGCGACCCACAACTACCCGGCAATCTACCGCGCCCTGAAGGGGTCCCTTCAGGACAAGTTCACGGTATACAACCGTGGCCGCGACCAACTCCAGATCCAGACCGCGAGCGTGCCCGAGTACCAAACCGCGATTAGGGCCCTTAAGGCCATCGGTGCCCAGTTCTCTGTCCTGCTGCAAAAGGACGAGATTCCAAACAAGTTCGTGTTTCGGGGAGTCCACAGGGAGACCCCGACCGAATTCGTGACCGAAACTTTCCAGGACATGCGGCTGCCCGTGCAGTCGTTCTGGTTTCTGGAAAACAGGCACACGCGCCAGAAGTGTGATAAACTAGTAGTCGAAGTCCCTCAGACTTGCGACAGTGATAAAATTCTTGCAATCAGGGAATTCGCGGGAATGAGCATACGCGTGGAGAGCTATCGCCACCCGGAAGGACCGAGTCAGTGTAGCAACTGCCAGCGGTTCACGCACGTGGGTAGGGGCTGCAACTCCAAGCCAGTCTGCCGCTGGTGCAGCGGCCCGCACCGCGCTCCCGACTGCCCGCATGGGGGCCATCGCGAATACGTTCGCTGCGCGAACTGCAAAGGGCAGCATGCAGCCAACTACCGGGGCTGCCCAGTCTACAAGGCTGAATCGCGCCGTCACCTTCCGCCACAGACACGACGCGAGCGAGAGCGGCAATCAAAATATGACATGAGGGCAAATCGGCGTGCTGCAGCGGCAGCACAAACACCGCCCCAGCCACAAGGCCCCTCAGGCCAGCAACCTGGCAACCCGCGCCAGTACTCGGGCCCACCGGCGCCACCCAGGCACTGCCCCTGGGGCCCCCCTGCGCCCCCCCCCCCCCCCAACTGGGGCAATACTTCCCCCAGCCAGCACCAAACAGGTTCGCGCCCCTTGCGCAGGATCCGAACTACCGAGAAACAGAATGGCCAGTCTGTGCCAACGACTACAGGCCTCGCAGACAGTTCCAGGGCCAGCCCGCGCCACACTTCAAAAAGCACTCGAGCGGCCACAAAAATGGCAAGAGTGCTGCACGCAAGCCGCGCGACACACCTGCGCCTCCCGCACCGCAGGCTCCGGCCCAACCACGCAGAGAGCCACAGAAGGCCCCCCCTGCACAGCCGCAGCAGGCCTCACCTGCACCTGCCGACACAATGGCAGTTGATGCTGCCCCGGGGACGTCATCGGCACCCCAGCCCACCCCCGCGCCCACACCAAAACAACCAGTGCTGGAGGACTTCCTGCAGGTATTGGAGCAATCCGAGACCTTCAAGTCAGACCCCAACCTGGCAGCGACCATCATGCCAATGTGCCAACTCATGGCCATATGGTGCAATCCGCAAACGGAGCTGCCAGATAAAATACAGGCCACAATGGGCTTCGTAAAGCTACTGACTGCTCGCCTCAATGGCAGCAAATAATTCCGGACCGTACCAAACGCAATCGGCCGGAAATAATAAAAATAGTCTATACAAAATCCTTTTCTGGAATGCACGTGGAATTAAAAATAAAATATCAGAATTTATTCATCACCTGAATAACTTTAAAATTGATATCGCGGCAATCAATGAAACATTTTTGCAACAAGCAGACCGACTTACTATATTAAATTATGTCATCTATAGGCACGATCGGGATAACGGCGCCAGATGCGGAGGCGTAGCTCTAGCTGTGCATAGGCGCATTAAACATACAGAATGCCAGCTCCCACAATTTCCTAACTTAGAAGCTGTAGGCATTAACCTGGTCATTAATAGACAACCAGTTAAAATAATTTCCATATATGCTAAACCAGGCCGATCACTTACCGTGGCAGACCTGGAGGCTTTATACAATGTAGGGCCGTGTTTCCTGGCTATCGGGGACATAAATGCTAAGCATATAGAGTGGAACTGCAGGCGCACTACAGCGAACGGTAGACTGCTCTATACGCACCAACTTAATAGGAATTACCATGTGCATGCTCCCTCAGAGCCTACTCATGACACAGGCCAAATAAATTCTTTTCCTGACATACTGGACATGGTTATTAATAAGCGTTTTAATACAGGTTTCGAGCTGGAAGTGGTGCATGAAATGTCCTCAGACCACTTCCCAGTTCACATTCTATTCGACAATGCGAACACAGAAACCAACACGCCCCGCAAAACTAAAGACTATCACCGCGCCGATTGGAGGGGCTTTCAAAATCATTTAATACATGCCTTGCCTGACGCTACAGAGCTTAATATTACAACAGGCAATGAATTGGAGGCAGCGATAGCTGACCTCACAACAAAAATACAAGACGGGATAACCGCGTGCATACCAGAAAAGGAGATTAGGTTAGAGCATGACGAGCTGCCAGCATACATCTCGCAATTAATAGCACAAAAAAGCCGCCTACGTAGACGGTACACGAGACACAGACAGGCCGAAACCAAGCGCCGAATAAATGAATTACAGACAGTAATATCGGAAGAAATATAACTCTGGCGCGCCCGCACATGGGAACATAAAATTTCTAAACTCAAAATCCAGGACAATAGCGCCTGGACTATGACGAAACGCATACTTAATAAATCACAGAAAATTCCTCCCTTACAAACTGACACGGGAATAGCTTTCAAACCCGCGGACAAGGCAGAAGCCTTTGTAAAAACACTGGAAACCGCATTCCAGCCACACAATCAGCCATGCGACAGGCAATTCACTGCGCAAATATACAGGGAATTGCGTACTAAACTACAACAGCCAGTGATAGCCGAACCGGCTCCCACTTTCACACAAGAAATAAAAAGGGTTATAAAATGCACGAAACCTCGAAAAGCCCCCGGAAACGATAGCATCCAGGCTATCGTCTTAAAACAACTTCCAGATGAAACACTGGAATATTTAGCTGCGTGTATTAATGCGATTTTAAAATTGCAACACTTTCCCGAACAATGGAAAGAGGCGAATGTAATTGTCTTTCATAAACCTGGGAAAGATAAAACCCTCCCGCAAAATTACAGACCAATAAGCTTGTTAAGCACACTGTCAAAAGTAGCCGAACGTATAATTTTACACAGGTTAAATATACACATAAGAGAACATAACATTCTGCCCAACGAGCAGTTTGGTTTTCGCGCAGCGCATTCCACAATACAGCCACTAGTTCGCCTCACAGAGGAAATAACTAGCGCATTCAATGTCGAAGACTATGTAATTGCTACATTTCTAGATGTTGAAAAAGCATTCGATAGAGTCTTCCACGCAGGCCTAATATACAAATTGTATGAAACAGGCTTCCCTGACTGCTACGTAAAATTAATAGCATCATACCTGGCCAATCGAACATTTAGAGTCACCACGGAAGGCACTAAATCCACACTTAAACACATAAATGCTGGTGTACCACAAGGCAGCATTTTAGGGCCAGTATTATTTAATGTGTATGTAAGCGACATACCCAAGCCAGAGCACCGCCTAGTGAAGCTAGGCTGCTATGCAGACGACACGGTTCTGTACAGCAGATCACATAACCTGCGCCTAGCTACGACTAGACTGCAAACCGCGCTAGATACAATGCAACATTGGTGCACAAAATGGCGCACTAAAATAAATACCACAAAATCTGAAGTAGTAGTATTTACACGAAAAAATCTACCGCAACCAAATAACAGGCCACAGCTAACCTTGTTTGGCGAAAATATACCGCACAAGGACGCAGCTAAATACTTAGGAGTCATCATGGACCGCAAACTTCTATGGCGAAACCATATAGACACCAAGCGCGGCCAAGCATATGGGAGAATGAGCTCACTCTACCCAGTAATGAGTAGGCGCCTGGGAGGCACTGTGTACAATGGCTTGGCCCTGTATACCGCCCTCATTCGACCCATAATTACATATGCAGCCCCTGTGTGGGCCACAGCAGCCAAAACACATCTACTAAAACTGCAGCGAATACAAAATAGATGCATTCGTATCGCCACAGACGCCCCCAGATACTGCCCAGTAGAGGCACTCCATCGGGAAACGGACATGGAGACATTACACGATTTCTACATTCGAACTACACAAACATTTTACGATAAATGTGCGACAAATCAAAACCCACTTGTTTCATCCCTCGGACAATACGACCCGGATGAAATAATTAAGTTTAAGCGACCGAAAATGGTACTCGCGCACCGACCACCATAGTGACCTGTCATTGGCCGGACCCTGCGGCCAATCACAGCGTGCATACGCGGCCACCCGGCCACGCTCGACGCAGCTTACCCGAAAAAGCGGTACCCCGACCAAACGGTTGCGGACCGGCGAGAAAATTCTGCCCTATGCTTTAGCATAGCGAGGGCAGGTCGCGCCTTCAAATTACACAAAAACACTAGTGCACTTCACACAAGTATGCTGGCAGCTATCACACACATCACAACTAATTTTTAAGAGTACACAAACCCGTAGAAAATAAGCGTAGGAAGTTGCTGCTAGGGATTCGCAATGAAGGAGTGGGCAATTTCTCTAACCGACCGACTGCCTTTTGCTGGCGACAGGCGATCTGAAGCTATGTCCTCTCAAGAGTTTGTCCCGACACATCAACTTGCGGGCACACTATTTAAATTAATTATTCGTAGCTATCGATGCGTAGATGCTGTGATAATGGGCTAAGCAATGACGGACGAACTAATTTCTCTAAGTGCCGACAGCCATTGACAGGCGACAGGCGACCTGAAGCTATAGTTTCTCCGGAGTAAGGCCCTTGTCTCAGCTCGCGGGTAATTAACGTAATAAAAACATCTAATGCTCACACATGCGCTACAACACATGTCATTTAGAATTAGGAAACAAAATAGTATTAACTTCAGCTGGCTGGCAGCTGGGGGGAAACGACTAAGTCGCCCCCAAAAAAAAACCAGTGCCCCTAAACACCACAAGCGGATACAACCGTCCAAGCGCCCAACCCCCGCATGGTAGACTCTTTCTACTCTGACCAACTCTTCTTCCTGAACCATCCTTCTGTTCCTGTAACCAACCTGCTTGTAATTAATGCATGAAATTTTGCATCCCGCATGAAAGAACCCAGGGTTTTCCCTGTGTCCATGCAGGTTTTACCTGGGCCCAACTTATCTAGTTATAGTCTATTATTTAAGAAGGGGAGTTAGTCATGGCGCCAATTGCAGCCATGGCTGGCCAATCCCCGAACAAGCACACGATGCACGCTCCCTTGTCTGCATGGCTTAAACCCAGCATGAATAGGCGTAAAGGCTTCGGCCTGGGACGCACCTAGAGTCTTCCCTAACCCAGACCCTCCCAAACAAAATACACTTAGTTTTAGTTAGGTTAGGAAAAAAAAAAATCGTTAATTTTTGTTAGAATCACAATCTCGTAGTGATGAAACGTAAGACTTTATACTAGTGGCACAGTTAACATAAAATGTTTGAGCGGTTTTAATATAAAAATCCCTAGTTTTTTTTCAATATTCCATTCACGATGCATTGCTTGTATCGGGCATAAGCTAGGACACCTGTCATGATTGTTGAACTTTTATTTCAAATTCTTTGCAGTTAAATTAAGTGGTTGTTCATTGTCAAGAGTCCAAACGGGAGCTGCATATGTTATTATCGGCCTAATAAATGACTGATACAACAGCAGACGCCTTATGGATGAAATGGAGTTGACACTCGTAGGAGCCGATTGCCCTACCTGAGGAACAGACCTGACCGTTCCTTTGAGGGAACTGGTTATTAAATAAAGTTATTTATGATCAGGTATTTACTGGGAAAAGATTTCTACGTATATAACTACAGAATAAATACAATTCTATTGTTACAAGTGGGAAAAAAACAGATCCGTAAAGATAACCTGATTAATTTAATACAGTTTTATTTATTAAGTAATAATTACTATATTGCTTAAATAATTACAGTTCAAATGTATGTCCCCAAATTGATCACAGCTTGGTAAGTCCACTATTTACTTTCCTCCTGTACCTCGGCTCGCCAGTGGCTCTCTCTACTCTTCGTCTCTCACCATGAACCTCAGTCCCTACACACTGCTTCTCACTGCTTCCCCAATGCTCCGATCTTCACACACGAATTTCGTCGCCAACGATCGCCAAGTGATCACTCACCCTCTTCACTCGCATGACGGTGTCGCCACCAGCCTCTGTCACTCCCCGCCGGAGTTCGGTATCGTCTTGTATATGTGCGAACTCCCGCCCTGAAAGGGTCTCGTAGCCCTCCGAAGTGTTACGTCATCAAGGTCGACTTAACACTCAAAGCTCCGAGAACAATGGCGTTCTAGTTACACCGTTCATGCGGACAGGTCGTGACGAGGGAGCCTGCGTGTGCTCTGCGTCTACTACTGCTGCTAAGGCCAGTTTCGCACTATGCAGTTGCCAGTTACTACCCGGTGATTTCTGCTACATCAGTTGTTTACATAATCGATTACTTAGTGACTTGATATAAGCATTTGGACATACGCCATTGCTAAGCACATGTATGTCTGTAGAAGAAAACTACAAAAAACCAAAAGACAAAAAACACAAATTAAGCAAAAATTGCTGTTGTCAACAGTATATATACACCACATAATATTCCATAACAGGAATATGGTCAACAAACAAAGAAAAACAAAGAAAAATGGACTAAGAGAACGAAAAAAAAAAACACAAATGATGAATTGAACTCCAAAAAAATTCAGCACAACAGTTGAAACGAGACAAAAACACAACAAAACGAAAATACGAAACAAACACAATAGTTTTACAAAACAGAAACAAACGACGTTTCGGGAACTGCTATCTGCTCTCGTCCTCAGGCAGAGACGCACATGGTACGAAAACACAGATGAACTTAGTGCATTCTTGAGAGACCTGCATTGTAAAATGTAAGAAAAGCGGCCGAGAGAATATCCGGCCAAGAAACACTGCGAAAATGTTAGCTGCAGCGGTAGCGTAACACAGGCCTAATGTTGCTGGAGAGCGCATTTCACATTGGTGCGTTTTTTTGCGGATTATTATTTTTTCCACGCGTGTTGCGACTATTCCTCATTTTGACGTAACGTATTCTACTCCAAATAGCGCCTGTCATCAGCTCCTTTATTCTACTTCTTCACCACTCGCTTTGCATAACTACTTCACCGGCCTTGTACCCTTACTTGGGCGAGGACGTTGTTAGACAATACTGGGTAGCGCGTGTCGCGCTGTGATTGTAGGCCAACATATTTAACGTAAGAATACTAACCTTGTCTTCAATTTTACTACGGAGACCGCGATGTATGAGTTGACCAATTAAAGTCAGGAAATGAAATATATTTTGCCTGAGGTAGCCCAATACAGCTGAGCTGCACGCTACATTCGTATTCCGACAGTTGACTTTTACGTTCCCTGATAATTAAATAAGTGATGTATAAATTATATACAGTTTAATTTATTTGTCTAAAAGTAATGTTTTTTTTTCTTACTAGTCATCTGACCTAAGGTTATAAAAATCCAACCAAAGATATTTATTCATTTAAACATTAATGTCTTCATACTGTAGGCATATGAGCAACATAATCTCAGTTACAATTAGGCATACCTATAACTAAAATATTTTGTTTTCATATTTTACTTTTTTTTGTACTTTTAACAAATTTCTAAAAAAAAAATTCGTCTTTTCTAATATAATTTTAATTTTAGATATCTAAAAACTCTACTCATGATACATATTTTAGAATAGCCTAAGGTTCCATGTATATTCAGCGTATTACGTTTTTCGCAAAATAATTGAAACTTACAATGGATTATATTGCAATATATTAATTTATCATAAATAACTAAATGACAGAAAGGGCTACACAATATTAATATTAAATTTACAAATTCCTAACGTTTAAAAGGAATAAACTTTTAATTTATTTTTACGTTTCGGCATTGTGAACACATCACAAAGTTCCAGGTTTGAATAACATCAAACTTTAATATTGAAATATTTGACTATCCAGGAAAAAGGTTTGAAAAAAAAAAAATAATATATATATATATGTTTGAAATATATATATATATATATATATATATATATATATGTTTGAGAAAAATATGTTATTAATAAATTCAACGCTGACATCTCGGAAGTCCTATTATTTTTTCCCAATATATTTTGTACACTGAGTATTACGTAATCACTTGAATAAATACACGCTATGTATTGATTTTGGATTTTTAGTTCAAGTTCATGAAAAAAAAAACATTAAAATGTTAAATGTGTAAACAGCTTATTTAATACATTTTTTTTTTTTTTACTAAAACTAGAAATAATAAATATATTTGTGAACCTGTGTAATGAATGACTTAAGTGAACATTCTAAATTACGAATATCTGGAATTAGAATTTCTAATTATATATCCCCCCCCCCTCTCCTTTCGCGCAACTCATAACACCTATTACAGAAGTTAGAGTTCCACCCACCAGTAAAGCAGTTTTTTGTAGTAGCTTTAATACTACTTCCAGAGACAAGAAACAGAGTTGCTGTTTGGTTGCAGAAGGTCGTAGAAGGTACAAGCTCATATGGCATGACCAGTGTGTGTCGCAATAACATGTTGAGATGGCGAGATCCATCAATGTTGTTGTGGTCACATAGGACGACTCTAGTCTAGGAGGGGGGTTTTGATAAGGGGTATAGTGCAAGACCGTAAGCAACACGATATACCCGTCTATTTTCCGAAGGAAAAAAAAAAGTATTTTTTTTTTGCACAAACGCATATCAGTACAATATTTCCAAAAAAACACTAATTAAAAAACAACATTTGAGATAAGAAAACAGTACATGGTACATAAACATGGAGATGGAACTATGAAAGTTCAAAACACTATATATGTAGGTACTTGCAGCTACAGAGACTGCTACCGATGCATTCACCGCTGGCAGGTTTATGTGTTAGGCCCCTATCACTTAAAAATAGGGCTTTTACAAAGATGGCCGATGGCATACAAAATGCGGCTCTACAACACGAATATTCAGAACGGCCGAAACACGGCGAGGATTTAGGAGTAAAAAAAGCATCTTGGTTTCAACAGATTTTAGGCCATACATTTTTTCTAATAATGATAGTTTATTATTTAAAGGAATGCCTTAAGTTTATAATACCTACAACTGGCTGGTTAAGTTTACCGTGTTACGTCAATGGCATTCAGTATTGAATACATATCTATTTAGGAATGGCTATGACTGTGATAATACTAACATACTTATGCTGTGGTATTTTTAATCCTGTGTGTGATCTATTCTTTAATAAATGCAAAATTTACAATATTGATTTTTAAAAAAATACATAAAATTGTTGGAACCAATTTGTCATCTGATTCCTATCTCTCCACCTTATAGTGAGATAGTAAAGTAAAGTGTTCAATGTCAAGGTGTATTCAGCGCGCAACGTACAAAACAATGCCTTAGCTGGAAGGAGTCTTGATCTAAACTCACTAATAGTTTTTCTGTGAAGTGAATAAAGGCAAATGCTGTAACCACATCCATTTTATACTTGACTAGCTGCCCGACCCGGCTTCGCACGGCTATACTAATGGAAAAAAATTAAGCCACATCTCCCATTTACAGTAATGGTAAATAAAAAAAAATTCAGAGAAAATTTATTACAATGCTGTATAATGTACCGGAGAGAAAATGAATAGCACCGATGGTTTCCCGACTCGTGCACGCAATGTACAACTGATGTACCCGTACTTCGCTACGGCAGTCTACAGGCAGATCACTCTTGCGCCGCTCATTATACATGCCCCTCCTTGTGGGTACGCCACTGCCGCGCGATGCCCGTTGCCATGGAGACGCAGTAGGCATGAACAATGCAAAATCCTGTTCTCATGCAGACAAAGTACCCACTGTTGCCTGATTTTAACCACCCATGGGAACTAATTTTCGGAAAATGTCATCCTGCGTAACTTAAGGAACATTAATGTGAATTTTCAAGTCTGTAAAATATATATGCTTGAAAAAAGGGCAATAAAAACAAATTAAACACAGAGAGAGGAAAAAAACAATAGTTTAGGTTTGCGATTTAAAGTGATAAAAAGTATTTAAATATTAATTGAACTCTTATGAGGGTACTGATTGCTTCGTTGTTAATATCACACGGGTGTTTTTTACTTGTATGGAAAAATTAAGACTGATAAGGCATCTAGTGCGTGGCAACAATGTTAATATGCAATAGGAAATAAACTTCTATGCGCCTGCGGCATTGTCAACACACACTTCGTACGTGTACTGCATGTTGTATCTAACCCCCTCCAACGCATTTGATTCTAAATTAGACTTTTAATAAGGATCGATAATGTTATTGATAATATAATATAGCCTATAGCCTTCCTCGATAAATGTACTATCCAACACTGAAAGAATTTTTCAAATCGGACCAGTGGTTCCCGAGATTAGCGCGTTCAAACAAACAAACAAACAAACTCTTTAGCTTTATAATATTAGTATAGATTACATTTAGAAAACCATGGCCTAGTCAGCTACACATTTATTTTCAAGTAGTTATTTTCCATTTAACTGATAAATATACGCAAAGTTTGGTTTTTTGTAATTCAGGGTGTCCGTATAATTCTGCAATAAAATTTCTTTGACTTTTCCCTGACTTTCCATAACTCGAATTTAATATTTCCCTGTAAATTTGTTTTTAAAAAATGTTCGTATTGTGCAATTTTCGTAAATAAAGAAAAACTGTCTCCGCCATTCGCATAGATAGCCTAGAACTAAACAACAAATATTAAACTTCATAGAGCATTTCATAGTGCATATTACTGCACTATAAAAACAACTGAAAAAAAAATACATTCTAGGCAACGGCAGAATATATCATGAAATTTCACCTTAAAATTACTATTAATGGTGAATTTTCGTTAATTTTCCAGGATTAAATGTAAAATTCCTAACTTTCCCTGGCTAAATTCCAATTTCCCTGACTTTCCAGAATGTGGACATCCAGAAAAAAAATCTGTAGTATCACTATAATAAAACAAATATTGATAGTTTAAAGCATAGGTACTAAATTTTACTTGTGTGGGAAAATATTTTGACAAGATATATATATATATATATGTGTGTGTGTGTGTGTGTGTGTGTGTGTGTGTGTATGTATGTATGTATATATATGTATATATATATGTATGTATGTATATATATATATATATGTGTGTGTGTGTGTATGTGTATGTATATGTATATGTATTTAAACGGTTATGTAACCACGGGATTACAGAACACTCTTCTAAGTCCCGCACCGTAAACATGACTGAAAGCACGCGGAGATCAAGCAAAAATGGCAACCCCGTCTTCGATGCCGCACTCTCGACACCAGCTCAAGGAACACCACGTGATGGCGGCTACGGCAGGACACACGTCCGTTCGGGCGCGGATTTAATAGTGACATATCTGCGTATCAAACCTGACCCAAACCTACTGCATCCATAGATAGTTCTGTGTTCGTGGGCTCCATCCCTCTGATTGTTCTATGTCCACATTTCGTAACACCGAGTGTTCCCGCGTGTCCATATGTCGTGTAGCCAGGGCAGACCATTATTTTCACTCCAGTAAGTATACAAGTCAGATTCTACAAAAAAGAATAAATAAATTTGTAACCGTAAGCACTTTACACATGAGTAATCGAACACAAAACGTATAGGAATTGGTGTGTGTGACTTATTTGTAGGAGGGATGCAATAATTCAAAAGTTTCGTGAATAAGTGACATCACAACTCCTTTTGGCGCAGGACGTATTTTTTACTGTCTTCAAACGCTGCAATCGCCATCTTCGCTGGATTTATTAAATGCTGGTCAGGAAATTTTCCAGAAGCAGGTAACAAATCCTTCTTCACAGTTATTGGGAGACCTGAATGTGAAACATTAAAAAAAAAAAAACCATGTTATCTTTAAAAGATTTGTGCAATGGGAGTGCATGACTTGATGTAAGTTTTTGGACATACGCCATTGCTTAGCAATGTCCAAAAATGTCCAAAAACTTACATCAAGTCAAAAAAAACCATAGTGATCACATTCAAGTATTTTATTAATACAATGTGATATTTTATAATATTTCATAATATTGTAATATTTGATAATATATGGGCCATTCCATAACAAAATAAACTCTTATATGCGGTGATAAAACTTCCTATGTTCGTTCCGCGAGTGGGGTCGGCGCCAGCAGGGGTCGGCTGTTCCCGCAGCGCCGTCTAGGCCCGGGGCGAGGCGGGGGTCACCCCCTCAGCTGCTCCACGGACAGCTCCGTGCTGTTGGCGGCCATGCCGGCTATGAACCGCTCCCACCGCTCCCGCCAGGACGCCTCCAGAGACTGCTTGTCGCCGTCGCCGAGCCCCGAGTACCTGCGCAGCCAGCCGTCACACTCTCCCCCTTGTGTCGCCGAGTTCTTCCCATTATGTTGCTCCGTGCGGGGAAGCCTACAACTCACGTAGTTTCGGTTCCCTGCAAGAATTTCCGAAGATTTCCGAAGCTAAATCAGAAGTTTCCAATGAAAACAAGCATGTTGTGACATGACATGACATGACATGACATGACCTGACATGACATGACCTGACATGACCTGACATGACCTGACATGACCTGACATGACCTGACATGACCTGACATGACCTGACATGACATGACCTGACATGACCTGACATGACCTGACATGACCTGACCTGACATGACATGACATGACATGACCTGACATGACATGACATGACATGACATGACCTGACATGACCTGACATGACCTGACATGACCTGACATGACATGACATGACATGACCTAACCCTTAGATTTTTTTTAATTTCAATTTTTGAGAGAAATCCGAAGTAGCACGAACGTGGTAGGGAACCAAAACTACGTGAGTTGTAGGCTTCCCCTACGTGCGACCAGCAGAAGCATCGTACCTGGCTGTGGTGGTGGCCATGTTTGATTGTGTACTGAATACGTAAAATATTGATGTCCTTACACAGAAAAAAAAACATTTTATGCATTACTACAAAATATTCCTTTGGAAACCAGTTTCCAAGAAATAGTTTGTAATACTACAACAAATATATTGTAACTTTGTGCAACACATGCCTATGGTTATTTTTTTTGCATACATGATGTACGTTTATCGAGATAATACTGAGCATTTATTACAAAATTGGTGCATAATTTTATATTTTATTTGACGTTTCATTCAAGCATATTTTTTTTAAACAATTGAAAAGATAATCGAATATTCAATAATTGAATTTTATTTTGTTTCGATATACTTATTATGTGCGCAGTTAATACTGGAAAGCTATTCAAGGCACGGTTTACAAATAACTCTTACTATTGTGGGACAACACAAAGCGTAAAAAATTCCTAGGAAATATTCCTAACCCAGTATTATTGCAAACAATATTTTGTACTGATACATTGTTTTCTTGTAAATGTACAAATTTACAAATGTCTGCAATGTTACATGAATATTTATGTTTAATTAAAATAAAAATGACAGTGCATGGCTGTTGCAGGCCAACACGCCGACGTAGTGTAAACAGTCACCAGTTTACAGGTTGATTTCATTATCTCATGTTTATTGTAAATTAATTATTATATTTAAATGTGTATTTGTATTATAAGTTTTACCAGCAATCACACTAATAGGGATAGCTAAGGCAAGCCAGTATGTTTAGTCTTTGGAAATTGCAGCAGTTTAATAATTTATTGACTTCGTTTATTGTTCTTTGGACGCCTATTCCTTTTACTGCAAGCTTTACATGAGCTAAACACAGTTTTAATTACAGTACATTGGATTTTACTACGACTTCTTAGTATTCTTCCTGCTAGTTGCGAGCTCGCTGGTTGCTACAACAATCCTGGGACGTTGAGGTTGAAAAAGGAAGGAATAGAGAGGATTCTAAGACGCCATGTTCGAGAGAAGACGTTTCCCTTGCGATGTGTCGCCAAAAACCTGGTGCCCGCAAAGGAAACAAGAAGATCGTGTCCGCTACGATAGTTAGATACTACAGTGTTAACAGAGTATTCAGATAGGAGAATTATGAGTTCATCTACCTCAGAATACAGGGTGTACGCCTTAACACGACATACGAGGCGTTTCGCGAGTGCTTCCAGCATCGCGACTTCTACAGCTGATTCCTGCCATCTCGTGGTGAGAACTTTCCTTGTACCACGTTTTTCAGGACCATTTTGGTGTCACCGATCCAGTCACTGAGTCGTAGCCTACGGCAGTCGTAGTGGATTAGAACTCTATTGCAGCATCCCTTTCTACAAGTTCCTGCGACCATCCACCGATCTACCCAGAAGTCCTGAATGGCCGAAGAACCTGCCCTACCACAAATTGAGCTAGTACCGGTAGTTGCAAACCTTGATAATTCAGTAATGACGGTGTAGTATCGAAACTGGACCCGAATCCATTCATGTCTGGCTATCTGTATTTGGTAGGTTATTTAAAGGCTGGTACAACGTTATGAGAATCTGAACCTAATCTTTCTAGTCAAACTTATTTAGATCATGAGTTTTCAGTTAAAGTGTTGTACATATCTATGTGTTTGAACGTTAATAACATTAATATACATTAATAATTTGAGATTGCGTTAATATAATTAAATGTTATTACTTTTGGTAATAACCATACACGGGTACAGCCAACCACCATACTTTGACAGCCAGTTAACATACATTACCCTTAACATACACTACTCCGTAATATCATCTGTAATTACTCAAATATAAGTAACTGTGATGTGTTAGCTGTGTCAAACGCAGTTGTAATAGTCATAGACATGCACACGTTCGCGTCACAGTAGAGAAGGGAGACCGAGGCTTCGTGCCTTGAGAGGCCGAGCGAGCGAGCCGTCAACTTTGAGGAAGGGAGGCTTGGAGAGAGCGAAATTGCAGCAACCCATCAACATAAGAGCTTGGCCCCAACATTCGATTACGGAACCTAGACCAAAAATCGGAGACGCCTCCCCCCCTCCAAATATACAGTCACGTGCTACATTATAATTGCATGGTTATTTATTACCTACACTCATTTTAGAATGTTATTCAAGTTATCTTTGAAAGATTTGTGCAATGGGAGTGCATGACTTGATGTAAGTTTTTGGACTTAGTCGCACCTGTGTTCCCGTACCATGTGCGTCTCTGCCTGAGGACGGGAGCAGATAGCAGTTCCCGAAACGTCGCTTGTTTCTGTTTTGGTAAAACTATTGTGTTCGTTTCGTCTTTTCGTTCTGTCGTGTTTTTGTCTCGTTTCAACTGTTGTGCTGAATTATTTTGGGTTCAATATTTCTGTGTCGTCATCATTTGTGGGGTTTTTTTCGTCCTCTTAGTACATTTTTCTTTGTTTTTCTTTGTTTGTTGACTATATTGCTGTTACGGAATATTTTGTGGTGTTTATATCCTTGTTGACAACAGCAATTTTTTGCTTAATTTTGTGTTTTTTGTCTTTTTTTAAATTATTTATTTATTTCTTAATTTTTCATTTTTTAGTTTTTTAGTTTTTCTTCAACAGAAAAAGTTCTTAGCAATGGCGTATGTCCAAAAAATTACATGAAGTAATGTTATTCAACCTGAAAATACAGGGTATATTTATGGTTACTATTTTATAAGTCGAAACTAAGTTTTATTTATAAGATACTCACTATATTTTTCTAGTTTGTAAAAACTTATAATAGTTAAACATTTTAAAATAAACAGGACTGGGCCTGGGCCCTGGAGCCAGGGGTCCACCCAGCCCCACCCTTGTGCGGGCCAATGAAACCACTAGTCCTCTGCTAGAATATTACACGTGGGTTGTACATCTGAGTGATTGCGCACACACGTACATACGGAATAAACACGATCATCATTTAATGGCATATGTGAGCTACAGGACGCTATACACTATCTATCTGCCATTTGTAAAAAAAAAATCAAGCAAATATTCAAATGCAAAATGATTGCTCGACTACTTGTCTCGCGATCAATCACTACAAGTTATTTTTTCTGTATTTCCACAGCTGATAAATGAATACAAAATTTACATAAATAGACCTTTTGTGTTTTTTGTGTGTGTAGCATCTTAGCTCTATGTATACGGCATTTGTTTGGCGTAATTATGTGAATGTGACGAAAGCAAAGGAACAGATATGTGTAACAGACGGTGCTGCTATCTGTGGCGGATGGCGCGAACAAAATTTCAAAAAGTCAAAGGGAAATTTATAGTATTTACTGTTTAGTGATTTTGATCAAGATAGACAGTATTTTAATAAAATTCCTAGCGAAATTCAGGTCCAAAGCCGGGGGTTTAGTATTTTTATCAAGTCTTTCACTTTTAACGGAGCCGTTTGATTATGTGGTTGAAAATTACGCTCTGAAAAATCTAATAATTTTGATAGTTGACGTAACAACTCCTGCAGCGATTTCTAGCGGCGGGTGCAGAAACTACATGTGATCAGAGTCCAAAAATGTAGTTAAAAACAAAATTTGCAAAAATATGTATATCGCGCTCGGCATTATTTTTAAGAATTATATTTTTTAATTTTGTGTCCGAGACTTGAGTTTCGTATGAGTGTATTTGAATAATGAGACACCTGAATCTGCTCGTGACCGAGGTTAGATGTGGCACATCTGTGGTGAGTACTGGAAAAGTCGCTCTCGTGTTACAGTACAGTGCAATTAGACCTAAACCTCAACATCCAAAAAAAAGTTTCCCTCCAACGCCAAATTGTTCTATCCATTCTCCTTAGTATGTAATAAAAAGTTACACTAATTTGAGCGTCGGGGTACGGAGGGAGGGGGGGGGTGGGAAGAGGGTGAAATGGTAGTTTTTCGCAGTTTTTCGCAAATATCTCGAAAAAATATTCGGTTTAGCGAAAAATGTATTCTATACAAAAATAATCTACATTAAATTACGAACAAGAATTGTTACATTCATACTCACGCTAAAGTGAACGGTTCTTATTAGTGAAATTGCGGACTAACGGGACAAGCGCAGACGCGACGCGCTCACCTGATGGAGTTGAGAGCCAGCTGCTTGAGCAGCCGCAGGTCGGCCTGGGCCGGCGCCATGCCCATGAAGGCGAGGTAGAGGTCGTAGCTGACGCCCTTGGCGCCCCAGAAGGACGGGTCATCGGGGGCGATCACCACGGTGGAGTTCTCGGCCGCCAGCATCATCGCGCACGGGTGGTTCCTCAGGTCGTCCACCAGCTTCAGGACCTGCGCCGCGACACTCCCCGTGCAGCACAGAGACACGTTGCAACAACATTACATGTGACTAGTCTGCGACACTGCTGATAAGTTACATGGGACCAGTCTGCAGCACTGCTGATAAGTTACATGTGACCAGTCTGCAACACTGCTGATAAGTTACATGTGACCAGTCTGCAACACTGCTGATAAGTTACATGTGACCAGTCTGCAGCACTGCTGATAAGTTACATGTGACCAGTCTGCAACACTGCTGATAAGTTACATGGGACCAGTCTGCAACACTGCTGATAAGTTACATGTGACCAGTCTGCAACACTGCTGATAAGTTACATGGGACCCGTCTGCAGCACTGCTGATAAGTTACATGTGACCAGTCTGCAACACTGCTGATAAGTTACATGTGACCAGTCTGCAACACTGCTGATAAGTTACATGTGACCAGTCTGCAGCACTGCTGATAAGTTACATGTGACCAGTCTGCAACACTGCTGATAAGTTACATGGGACCAGTCTGCAACACTGCTGATAAGTTACATGTGACCAGTCTGCAACACTGCTGATAAGTTACATGTGACCAGTCTGCAGCACTGCTGATAAGTTACATGTGACCAGTCTGCAACACTGCTGATAAGTTACATGGGACCAGTCTGCAGCACTGCTGATAAGTTACATGTGACCAGTCTGCAACACTGCTGATAAGTTACATGTGACCAGTCTGCAGCACTGCTGATAAGTTACATGTGACCAGTCTGCAACACTGCTGATAAGTTACATGGGACCAGTCTGCAGCACTGCTGATAAGTTACATGTGACCAGTCTGCAGCACTGCTGATAAGTTACATGTGACCAGTCTGCAACACTGCTGATACGTTACATGTAACCAGTCTGCAGCACTGCTGATAAGTTACATGGGACCAGTCTGCAGCACTGCTGGTAAGTTACATGCAGGGCCGGCGCGTCCATACAGGCGAACTAGGCAACCGCCTAGGGCGCCAAGTAGCTGGGGGCGGCGCAGCATGACACATAACAGCTGACATAATATGTTTAACGATTATTGAAACTAAATGAAAATGGATTTTTGTAACAGTTTGGAATGTTTATATTGATATAAGTAATTATTTAAAGTCCACGGTGACCTGTTTATGATTCGTAATAAGTAAAAAAGTAAAAAAAAAAACACAAGCCTGCTTACATTTGATTGTTGACAAAATCTTAGGCTTGCGTGATGTATTTTGAGGCAAGGAAAATTTTTTTGGGGTGTCCGGCCGGGGGGGGGGGGGGCGGGTGCATTAAAGTTTTTCGCCTAGGGCGCCAATTTACCTTGCACCGGCCCTGGTTACATGTAACCAGTCTGCAACATTGCTGATAAGTTACATCTAACCAGTCTGCAACACTGCTGATAAGTTACATGTAACCAGTCTGAAAAATTCCTGATACGTTCATGTCGTGGGTGTTTGGAAGTTTGTTTCAGTGGAGTTAAGAGACGTTAGGAGCATGTATATTATAAATGTGTACTTAATTCAAGTTGTTCGGAAACTCCCCCGAAATATTTTGGGACGTGGGGGTAGAGTTACATAAGACACTTAAAAGTTTAGCACAATTCCTCCTATAAATATCAGATTTGAAAAGGCGTATCTGCAAAAATATCTTAAACTATTTTTTCAAATAAATTACTCTTTCCAGAGCTGTGTTTAATACAATGGTGCTCTTCACTTTTTCAAAAATTCTTATACGGAATCTCCTTTGGCATAACATTTTATTTACCATATAATGTCATATGGACACCCCATATCGTTTCAACTGCTTAGGTCGCGTTTCCACGTGTCACATGTAACAGATAATTTGAGCGTAAATGACACAATGACTGGAAAAAGGCAATACTTTTTGCCCGCAGAGGTAAATCACGTGGTAAACAACTAGTGTTCGGTTGACTACTGCCGACGGCCTCTAATAAAACACGCCCAGTTGGTGTTCGCTAGACTCACGCGTGTGTTATGCGGTAAGGAAGCGCGCATTTGTAATGCTGGCACGTAGCAGGCTGCATGTGCATATTCTTACATTATCTTTTATTGCAGTGTTATTCTCTTCTTAATTCAGAGAGTGGTTTTTGAAGTGAAACTGTACAGCCAGAAACGTAAGTCGAGAAGATTACTCATGGATCATAACGTAAAGTGAGTGCTCGATTATGGGGATGGGGAAGGCGAATAACGAATAATGCAGAGAGTCAGACAACTGCAAAACCTTTTGCAGGTTTTCCATCGATTTTTTTACAATATTGTGAACCCTATTGTTTACTTTGTTAAGTTTGATCGTATTTAATGTGAAGTTTAACTTGAAATGCGCACAGCGTCTAAACACCGATATGCAGCCTATTCGCGAACTGTGGGGCATATATTTAATGGGTGATAGAGAAAGCCAAAATAAGCAATTTTTGTTAAGTAACATGTGTCCAGAATAACAACCCTGCAAAATTGCATCCATTCATTAATCCATGCATCCATCCATGCATTCATCCATCCATGCATTCATCCATCCATCCATCCATTCACACATACATTCATTCATACATACATTCGTTCAAACACTCCACGGGAAGCAGGCGACGAGCCGAACTTAGACCTTTAGAGTTAGCCGTACTCACTGACAAGCGGCATTCAGTGGACTGTGTAGTGGATGCAGGGCCGCAACTAGGGGGTGGCAAGCGGGGCATACGTCCCGGGCGCAAAGCTGTGGGGGCGCCGAAATCGCTTGCATTGTAATTCTTACTACAACTGGTAACTGGTAAAAAGTTTTTTTAACTTGCATGCCAGGAATGTCTAATCTGATTTACAATATAACGTCTCAACATATTTAATGAACAAGTCTAGTGATTATACGGACTACTTTATGGACATAGTGGGTTCATGCATGGAAGTTACAGTAGCACAGAAACTGTTACATGTAGGTATGGAAAACGCTTAAATAGCACAATTTTTCCGTGGGAGGGCCCCCGGACACCCCGCTTTATTGGTGTGGTATGTGCAAAAAAAGAGGGGGGGGGGAGGCGCATGAATCCATTCATGCCCCGGGTGCCAGAGACACTAGTTGCAGCCCTGAGTGGATGGCTAGTCGTGATACGTTTACATGCTTGTTTTAGCAACTAGCGTAGTGTTAGTTGGTACGGTAATGTGATTACAAAATATACGAACAACAGCACGGCAGACTTTAGATTCGAAGAGATGGCCGTTGTGCACTTGGTGTACGGAAAGGCGAACGGAATTGCAGCATCAACAGTGTACATTTACCAGTGGCGATTCATACCATTGTGCCGTTAATTAGTAAATTCGACACGATATATTTTAAATTTTTATTATGATTTTAAATTTTTGTGTGGAAATTTTATTTGCTCTACTATAGTGTAATTTTAATTTGTTAGTTTGGTGTACTCCTCTGAGTTAAACTTTGTCTCAGTGCTCTGAAGCCCCTTTCCCATCGGCGTATCGGATATTTTGCTGGCCTAACCCCTGACTGGCAGACCGCTTACCATTACCCCCGCCTTCAGTCACGCCTCAAGCCTGTAATATTATTTCTCTTCGTGACCCTAACTGCATAGGCAAGCCTGTAGCTTGCAGGCGACCAGTTCGCAGAGACGAGCTGAGATTCGCGTTTTTCATCACGTATTAGTATTGTGTTCGCCCCTCTGCAGCCACGACGGGGCGCAGTTTCCCATCAGCGTTGCATCTTACCCCACCTCTCCCCCCTTCTCAGTTCCAAGTAAGACCAATGACCGGTCGTAACCCCCTGGACACCGGTGACCGTTCTCAAGGTCTACCCGCAAAAACGAGTGCGCCAAAACTGATCGCAAGAGCCACCTAGCGACCAAGTCGCGAACTTCTCCGCTTGCCTGCCCGCTAGGGCGCCAGAAAGCAGCACCTGCTTTGCCTTGAGTTATATGGACGCCGTGGTCGAGTCGATTGTTTTCAACTCAGACCTGCTCCGACAGAGTTCTCTACAGTCGCCCAGTGTGGCCAACTTCAAGACTCCTGCTAGAGTTTTTTTTCCGCCCGCATTCGGGCAACTTCGGTATTTTTCGGCGGCCCAGACACCCCCCCCTTCCACCCGTTAGAGCCGGTGGGCACTTTTAATTACGAGACGCGGCTTCCCGCGACACAGACCAACTCGCGTCGCGTCTGCAGACAGACCTCCATCGAGTATCGGCGAATCGGCTAGACTTCATCCGACCGCTAACAACTATGTAGTCGCTTCGTATAAGGGATGCTATCCCTCAAGTTAATTCTAGTAGATTAGTCTGTCTGCATAGTTTAGTTATTTGCCTTAGAAATTTTTCTCTTTTAAATTTAATAATGAAGAAATCATCCGCGTCCTGCCGCGCTATTCGCGAGCTCCAGACCCTGGCTGACTCCACGATGGCAGCGTGCTGGGCAACTCCCCTGTTTTGGTGAGTGATAATTCGCGACCCCCCCTTTTTTTCTCCTTAAATTTTTTTTGGGCATTTTCTGCCCCATAGACTGCCTGTATACAAGTTCTAATCAGGTTTGATTTTGACTGTTGCAGACAGGGTTCGATGACGGGGAGAGATTGATTGCTCTCATCTCGTGCCCCCCCCCCCCCTTCTGTTCCGTGGGTCACATTAGAAGAAACGCTTCTACTACCCGACGTGATCGTTTTGAAGACCCCGGGTGGTAATGTAAATTCAACATTTCCCCCTTACCTAGCTACGAACTATTTTAAGCGGATGACCAAACCACCAGCGACCAGTGTTTTTCTCAAGAAAATGTAGAGCGAATAGAACTAATTATCAATGTAATCATCGGATCCATACAACTTTGGGTGTGAAACTTATAATGCAAATGTTTATATGTCAAACTAAGAATGTAAAGTGTTTAAAGATTCGAGGGCCGGCCCCCATTTTCGTTTTTCCTTTTGTTAATCTTTGAAACTTGTTAAAACCTTGTGTGTGTAAAATAATCCAAACAAGATAATTCTTCAGGGCAAATAAAACAGGGAAACTATAGATCAAGTTAATCGTGTAGTTTTTATTTATTGATTTTAACGATCCACACCAACTTCCTCCTTGCTTGTTACAGGAAGTTCCTAAATTTTGTGTGTTCCCCACCTCGTGTCGCCTCTGGTAAATCAATTTATTTAACTAATTTTTTTTCAGCATGTTTCCAAGGCTTTTTTAATTAATTTAAAATAATTCTATTTTGAGGCACGAGGGGCGTTACAACTTGGTAGCAGAGCATGGTTTCCTTGATTTATAGGCATACTTGAATAATATAAGCATATCTAAAATAAAAATAAAAGTACAAAAAAAAATTTTTTTAATTAATTTTTGATATTAACAATTTTGTAATGATATTGTAAACTGATCGCTGGTACACCCCCTAGTTATAATGAGTTAAATTTTTAAATTTATCTTGAGTTAAATTTCCGTTTGGACTTAGGCTAGCGCGTAGCGCGCGAGACGTCCGGCAGCCAGCCAGCTGTCCCCCCCACCGCGAGTCCCGGAACGTGCTGTTGACAAGGTCGTAGCCACCCCTCCCCCGTCACTGCGCGCTGCTTATCTCTCACGGCGCGTGTGGTCGCGTCGAGTTCAGTTCACCGCCCTGTGCTTTCTGCACGACCTTCACAGACCACTGTCCGCCCGCCGTGGCCTTGTTCTTTTCTTTTCTCGAGCAGCAGAAGTACCAAATTAATGTTGACTAAACTAATATATTTTTCATTATTCTGGGCACACCATGAAGGTGATAAGGTGATGTAGCTACACCACACTCCTCAAGTACAGTGCGTATGGCTAGCCCTAAACCGTCGTGCTTGGTGCCTGCTTCCCGGGAAGCATTTTTAACGTCACGGCGCTGCGATCGCCCGTCCTCTCAGACACTGGAGTGGCGCCAAATGCGCGGGAAAGTAACATTTTCGAGCTCCTGTTCGCTCGTGTAACTTTGCAGGGTTGCGATTACAGACATAATTCACTAACAAAAATTAGGTTTTTTTTTGTATTCTCACCGACCATTTTATTTATGCACCATAATTCACAAATACACTGTGTATTTTTTTGTTTTTGTTTAAGGTACTTAGTCCTCGCCATCTTGCAATTTCAAATATTTTTTTACACTGCTTGTAATAAAGCTTCCGGGCTAAGTGTTTTAGTTTTACATGGTGTACGACTTCGCTTTGGCTACCTGTTTAAGTCAATACTTGTGAAATGGTGCGGTTTTCATGAAAGTTTTAATCGCATGTGTGAAATAATAAGTTATTTCCTCGCGGCGCTTTATTGGAGCCTATCATTAAATGTGTGGTTGCAACAAGGTATAGAAGGTCTGGGAGATATGATTTATGACTTGACATGCCGAAAATTGGGGGATAATAGTTCAGAATTAGAATCACAGCAAAAAAAAAAGATGTGAACCTCCAGGATGGCGGGGCCTAACCGCCCCCTGAAGCATGGGCGTCGCAACCGGGGGGGACCGGGGGGGGGACACGTCCTCTGAAAATATTTTTTGTAAAAAATAAATTATATACTGCAACCAACCATAATTCGAATATTTAAGAAAGAAAAATGCCTAAAAACCACCTTTTTGCACCTTCAAACCCCAAATTTTCCCGGGGGATGGATATTCCTCAACAATTACATCAATTGCAATCCCCCCCCCCCCCCAAATATATCCTTGCGACGCCCATGCGACGAGTGTGAGGAACGGCTCGCGCACCTGGTTGGAGATGGGGTTGACCTCTATGGCGATGTTCCGCTCGCGCACGAGCCTCATCAGCTCCGGGTGCTTGGGCAGCGCGAAGCCGTGGCCGATCCTCGTGGCGTTCAGCAGCACAGCGTCCACCAGGTTCTCGTCCGTCAGCCCCTGCCAGTCTGCGCACAGTGTTGCCGGGTCAACGGCGCCGCCGCTGTTGGCCGGGTCCCGTTCATAGCATCATTAGGGGCAGGCATTTTTCGCTAAAAGATCTGAACAGGTATTAGACTGCAACAAGGTGTACCAGCACCTGTGGTTTCCTCCTTGTGATTGGCGGCCGTCTGCGAGAGAAGTCGTTGCCTTATATTTGACCGGGGCCACTCAGGACTCGTTTGCTTCCGCACTGAATCACTGTGATTGGTGTTGTAACAATCGATGTGTACCTGGGAGAAACTCACTCGATCACGAAACACAGACGATGCTACAGTGTTTTAACTTTCATCTGGTCTCGAAATCTTTTCGCGAAATCTGCATGCCCCTAAGCATCATCCGCAAAGACTATTTATGCCGGAACTACAGGAGGTCCATAAAAGATTGTCCCAATTTCAATGGCATAATATAAAAATAATTTAGACTATTTACAACAATAGCATCGATTTAAAGGTAAACTAACTCTTTTTTACTACAAATTTTATAGCCTTTTAATTTGAATTAACTTTGTTAAATCATTAGGTAGCGTAGACACGATCTTTTATAAAGCTATAAAGCTCAAAAGAATTAAAAATTGCATGGCATTATGTCAAGCGAACGTGGAGTCCTTCGAAGAATAACTCTGTCGTCTCGACCATTACGAACAGTCCAACGGTCATGGACTTGGACGTTCAACCACTCTCGTACAAAGAGATTCCAATCGGGATGGGCCCCATCCTGTTGCCAAATAAAGTTTACATGTTTACTCTCTACTAATTGGGTAAAGAGCGATTATTTCGCGCTGCAAATGAAAAAAAAAAAAAAAACAAAGCATTATTCGCGTATGCGCTTATCTAAAACTGTTTGAGTTAATCTTTAATTATGACTCTAAACCAACACTCTACAACGCTTACAGTTAATGCTATTAAATTTTATAACTAGTAGGGCATTCTTTAATGGACTTACTGTACAACAGTCCTTTGACTTCGTGCTTCCATCTATCACGTGACCTGCAGCAAATAAGCTGGCCCGGAAAATTTCATCCACCAGTCCGAAGTTTTTCGCGTCATACCTCATAATAATAAAAGGTTTTTAAGTTTGTTTAGTTGTTAGTCTACTACCATAATTATTTTTTAACTTACGTTTCAACACTTAAATATTGGTTTTTTGAAACAAAAATAGTCCGAGGCACTAAGTTTAATTAATTACGCATGGGAATTGTTAAAATGTTTAAATAAATACTAGAGTGAAAAAAATGAATTAGTTATAAGTGTATAACTTACATGCTAGTCAAATGAATCTTATTGTTGTACAAGAAAAAGTTTCTTTAATATTTAATTTTTCTCAACAGTTGGCAGCACTGAATTGAAAAAAAAATATGTTGAACGAGCGGAGTGCTGATAATCGCTCGCCGACTTCCATGGTGCAGTTGGAGGGTGATCCGAGTCCCGGGGAAGACATGGAAGTAAAATTAGAATGCAGATTTGATTGATTATGATATGATAAATGAGATTCGTATAAGGAAAAATTGACCTATGGTCGTTGGTGCAAGCTGTATATGTAGGCCACAAATCACATATAAAATTAAAATAATATAAGTTGTTTATCCTTAGCTGACGGATGGACGGAGTGACGGGCTATTGCAATTCTGGTCTTAGGTGTAAACGTTCAACAGTATCGCAAAAGTACAGCTCTTTTTTATTATTTTGATTTACATTAATAATTAGAACACCAAGTCGTAATGTTGAACGGAAATCAATATTTGAATTATAATTATCATCATATATTCCAATCCGTTTGAGGTATAACAGTTTAATATCTTAAACTTGTTCGAATTTCATCTGAATATCGTCATCGTTTTGTGATTTAAATAAATTTGTACAGACAGTTTTTTTCCAACGTTAAATTTGTTTTAGGTAGTAGGAATTTTAATTTGTAAATAAAAAAATTGTTATATTTTTTAATGTTATAAACACTACGAATTTAATTGATTTGTTATGATCACTAACACTCGTTCTCTAACTTTTTTTCCACGAGCTCCTGGCTCCGCAACTAAAAACAGCAGCATTTGAAAAATTTTTGAAAAAAAAAAAAAAATAATAGCACGTTAACGATTACACCAAAATGTGCCGAAGACGGAGAATCGGTCTTTTAAGTTTTGCAGCCAGAACTTACATGCTCATAAAAATGAGGGGGGGGGGGGGGGAGGACAGAAGGGTCCGATTGAGTTTCGATATTATTTTTGCTGCCTGAATTAACTTGCCTTATAAGTTATGCGATAAATCAAGACAACGTTTACTGTTATGGCCACGGTCATGTTTAAATAATATTAATATTATTTTTGAATTGTGTGGTCTGAAAAGTTGTTCCAAATCATGTAATGGGGATGGAGCCCGACAGTATATATTTTTGAACCCTAGGCCAGCTACTGTGATGTGTTAACAGTTTCGTACGTAGCCAGAGGTGGGGGGTAGGGGGGTAAATGGAGACTGAACCCTCTCTTTCGGAAGTTAAAATAAAAATAAAAAGAAACAAGCGAAGACAAAATAAGACAATTATAGCAACTCAACTGAAGTTACAGAGAGATTATTTTGAAAGGGTTGTTGTAACTTTTGTGAACCACAATAATGTATTTTCTCCCCAATGCTCCCATGCCTCACAGACAGAAACGGCAGTAATTCGATTTCTATATTTAATGCCTGCCTGCAACAGTGTGGCTGTATGCATGTCTTTCACACAAACTTGACATGTGTGAAGACATTAAGTATTTAATAATACATATAACTATATGTAGCTATTTATGATTTGTCATCAATCGACTTAAGTGCAAATTAATATGAATAATCAAACAAAAACAAAAATATAAAATGTTCAGCTTTCTTTTATCAAGGAAAAAATCATTACTTAAGTTTCTATGTGTAGACGTTGGAGTTCTTAAAGTCCACTAAATTCCTAGATAATTTAGTGTGACTGTGAAGAAAGAAAACGTACTCATAGATAAATGAAATAATTTGAGGGAGAAGGGTGGCTGCGGATGACACGAGGTGTTTTTTTTTTTTTTCGTTGGAGGGGGGGGGGGTGGAGGGAGAAGGTAGGTATGAAAAGGATTCGGGAATTTTGAAACGTTTTTTAGGCCGTTGAGCTCTTTAACAAGTTTCTAAACGTCGTGAAGAGTGTCGTGTTTGCTCGTGCGGGATGCGGGATGTGTGTGGGGGACCCACAGGGGACTACGCCAGGGCCACTCACTGGTCTCGCCGGCGTGGAAGAAGAAGGGCATGTGGGGCGCCAGCTCCAGCAGCTGGCGCGAGAAGTCCCTAAGCGGGCGGCCCAGGTCCTCCTGCCCCACCAGGTCGAAGCCCAGGAAGAAGTCCGGGTGCGCGGCCCGCAGCTGCAGCGCCAGCTCGACGTAGCGGTCGGCGGCCGAGTCGCTGGCCCTGCGGCTGGGGGCGTAGATGAAGCGCGCGCCGAAGAAGCCCGGGTGCTCCTCTCTGAAGCGCAGCGTCACGTTCTTGTACAACTCCAGCACCTCCGCCTCCGAGAGCGTGGAGCCGTCCAGCTCGTAGGCCTGGGGCACACACACGCGCGCGTTCTCGTCTGAGGCTGGGCTCACACAGTGGCGTAGCCAGGATTTGTGTATGGGGGGGGGGGGAGGGGTTAAGAAGCATGCCCCCCCCCCTATTAAAACGGGCCAACCCCGGAAAAAAAAATTGGATTTTAAGGTGTAAAATAGTGCTATTTTAGCAGTTTTCAATACTTAACTTTAAATATTGTAACGGTAAAAATATTATTAGTTTTTTAATAAAAAAATTTGTTTGAGTGATGAAGTAAGAAATGAATTAAAGATATTTTTATCAATCCAATTGCCTTGTTTACGTCCACTCAAAATCATAAATCATGCTCGAAGCTCGACAATACAAAAAAATAAGTTCGGCAGAACTGATCTATTCCCGGAAACAATTATCTATAGCTTGAAGAGTTACATGGCACCATGTCGTTGTCTCAATTCTATACACACACAGCGATCCTTACACTTTTGGAAGCCCAGTAAACACCTGCTTATGGCGTCAAAACCTTATAGCTCCTGCTCGCGACAGGGGTAGGGGAAGGGAAGGAGAATCGGTAGGGCTCGCTTACTCTTCCCCTCCAGTGCAGTGGCCGGTGATAGCAGTAAGACACCCAGGCTTTTAGCTAACCTGCTTTCAGATAAGAAAAAATAATGGGTGCTAAGGGGGGGGGGAGGTTCCCCTAGCTACGCCCCTGGGCTCAGTTAGAAAACATCACTGTGCACACCGCCTCTGCCAAACGAGCTGACAATAGAAATCCTATGCGCTATTGTGAATCGGTAGGTTGGAAAACGTGGCAGTCAAATCGACCTACTGTTATTGTTATTTCTTTCAACAGTGCACCCAGCTTAACTCGTCCCGAAGTACAGTGAACAGGGACGTGACTAGACTAGTTTCCACCTGGGGCAAGAACTCATCTCGACACCACCCCCCCCCCCCTCCCCCAATTTTTTTCTTCTTCTCAAAACAACCAAACCAAAACCTTTCCCGACATCACCGAAAACACTCGCGAATACTACAGACTAACTTGACGAAACAAAAGCTACCACACTACATATAGACAGGAGAATGAAGCAGAAAGCAGAAGGGACTACATGCCTGGCCAGGATTTCTCCCGAGCTAGTCACGAAGTGGAGCTCCGAACGTGAAGAATGCGACCCGACAGAGCGCGCGCCCGGGGAAAAAACAGCCGCGGAGTGAGGATCGCCGCGCCTCATTTTCAAATGGGGAACTTTGGGTCCGAGAAAAAAAAAATGGAGGATGCTAAGGCCTAAAGATGGGGGAGAAGTAGCCACGGCCTGTAAAGGGACGCCACCATAGGCGACTTAAAGAACTAGAAGTGGCTCGGAGGAGCCGGCAATTGGCGCCTCGAGCAGGGGGCGTAGACATGGGGTAGGAGAATGTGGTGTACGGGCCGAGAGGTGGCGCTACCTAACCCAGATAAACGTAAGTACAAGAGAAGGGGTACAGCTTTGGCGCATGCATCACCCAACAGGTGGCGTGGTGCTGCGGAGAGACGGGAGGATGCTAGGGGCTCTATGAGGCAGGGCCAAGCAACAAGATGGCGGGCGACACTATGGCCCGGGGGAGGAGGAAAGGAAAATATTCAGCACAGCAAGGAGTTTCTAGAACAAGAGCTGGCGCTGTGCTACGCCAGATGCATTCAGGCACGGCGGGCGCATTGTAACGCTACGTCGGAGTCTTAGCAGACGTGCCTAATCATACTGCAGGAAGGCACGGTTAAGTGACTGAAGGCACGGTGCCTGCACGGGTCACCTGGGGCTGTACGTGAGGACAGGCAGAGTAAATATTATCTGCTGCTAACCCAGCGTGGGACAGTGTAGCATGTCCGTGCAGCACTAGCCGAGTACTACCGACTGGGCAGAGTTTAAATTGGGAGGTCCCCATTAAGAAACAGTAAAAAAGATTTTTTTTTTTGAAGTTATACTTCTTTAGGCGCGTTATGAAAAAATGAGAGTGAAATTTTAAGATGCGCGCGCATCACTGTAACACAAAATTAACAGGTTGAAGCTGCCCGCTAAATCGCTCATCAAGTCTCGAAAAAAAGCTACCAACAAAATAGAAATAGAACCTCTATTAGTCGCGCATGTTGGCACGCTCGTCGCCTCTGATCACTGTTTTCATATTTATAATATTTATCCACATGTTTCTAGTTTCTACATTCACAACACGTGTTTTAGTTTCATACAAGTGCGAATTATATATGTGCTAATAAATTATATTCAGTAGTGATTTAAATTGAATATTTTGATTAATAATATTTACTATTCGTAAATATTAGTAAAAAAAATTGTGCTTATATACGTTTTTAAGTGCTCCAATATAATTGAGGTTAACTATCCGTATGTATTATTTATTTATAAAATTAAAATATTATTATTTAATATAATTAACACTAAATATTATTAAATTATTAATTTTAAATATTTATTATTGGTTATTTAATATTTACAAAATAAATAAATAAATTTAATAAAACCTTTAATAAAAAAATTGTGATAAAAATTAAAATCGAACATCAAATTAAAATAATAATTTTTTATATTTATTATTAGATTGAATAAATAATAAATATTTATAAAAATAAATGAACAAATTTAATGAAAACGTTTTGATAAAAATTAATAAACTTATATTAAATTTTTGAATTTATTATTAAATTTATTTATTTTCTTTTAAAATATTAAATAATCAATAATAAATATTTAAAATTAAGAATCTTATAATATTTAGTACAAATTAAGTCATATATTTATTATTCTCTCAATATTATTTATATAATTTTTCAAATATAAACTGAACTTTATTGAATGTGTTGACTATCTTTTTCCAGCCCTTTAATTATTTTATTGTAATTAATTATTTGCATGCAATTAAAAAATATTTTTTAATGATGCCAAAGAAGTATAACTTCTCAAGCGCGTAAGTACATGTACCCATTTTTTTTTAATCTGAGCTTCTTAATGCATGTCAAGCTCTTGAATAAATTAAAAGGGCGAAACTGTGCCGAGAAGTCGCTGATTTGAGGCACAACAATCAATATAGGTAGTTTAATGGATAAAGATAGGACGCCATCTTGTTCTCATTAATTTTTAGGCCATACCAATATTCCATCAGTTGATTATCAAAACTTGGCTTTATCCTGGCATAGTGTAATAATTTAGTGGACTTTCTGAAGTTATCAGTGACTGGCTGCTATATAAGGTGTACCTACCTACCCTGGGAATACATTGCAGTTTAGTAATGAATGCAATTTTTTGGGAAGTACTTTAATTATAATAAGAATGTTAAGAGACACAATAGTTTGTTCTTAGAAAAAAAGTCCTTAACGTGTGAGATCTGATCTAAGTGAAACAAAATTTTTAATATTAACAGTTACTATTTTGATATAGTTAACATAAATGTGTTTAAAACAACATGGCATCTTCAGGAACTTTTTTTTCTTCGTCTTAACGAGTAAACCAAATGTGAAACATTGAAAAGTGAAATTTAACCCACTAGAAAACAGAAAACCTTGTACTGAAATGAAAACCGACAGAAACTAAAAACTCCGAGCGAACTAAAGTGCCGGTGGCGGGGTGGTGTGACATAGCGACCAAAGTCAACAGCTTCTACTATAAAAAAAAAAAACACCTGAACGCTAGCGGTTCAAATGTTACTGGATTATACAGGATGTTCATAAAAGAATGTTCCAGTTTCAATGGTATATTACAACAGTTTAATTTGGACTGTTTACATCAAATCATACATCTAATTGAAGGTAAAGCAACCTTTAGTTATATGGCACAAATCCAACCTAAAGTACAATTCTTCCCACACTTTAGTTAGCATGTCCGGAGTAATGCAAGTAATAACCTCTCTTCAAACGGTTGTCTTTGGCAACTGAAGTTCAAGACTTACTTTCTGAACAGATTTTTTAGGTCTACGCAGGTAAGATATTCTGACATGGTCAACATTCTGTGCAGACACTTTTGGTCGTCCCGTGCTGTTTCCTTTACAAACACATTCGGTCGTTTCGAATTGCTTATATCATAGGCGGATGTTTTGCCACATGGGGGATCACAATTAAACTTTAAACGAAACGCTCGTTGAACAGATTACAGATTCACTATTCGCAAATTGCAGAACACAAAACGCTTTAAGCTCAGGAGTCGCAATCTTGAGTAGGTGGCGCTGCAAGCGAGAAAACAACAAAGCAGTACTCGCTCATAAACTTGTCTAAAGCTGTTTGAGTTACTCTTTAATTGTGACCTTGAACCAATACTCTACAACCCTTACAGTTGATAATATTAAAATTTGCAACTGGGACATTCTTTACCAACGCCTGAAATGAGAAGATTTCCTTTTAAAACACCTGAACTTTGGCATATATCATTCCAAAATTTTTCACTGCTCGAGTCGTATTACAGTTGCAAGGGGCCCAGGAAAATTGCACTCGCAGTCACGTAACACTTGAATTTGTCTAGGTTTCAGTGTAGTCCACTGGAAAACGGTATATAGTAGCGTTCATAGCAGTAAAACATTGACGACCAAGAACGTCGAGAAGGAAGGTGGGGTCGGGGGCGGTTGAGGTTCGAGTTTATCCTGAGTTTACCCTGATAATGGAAAGAAAATTACAAGTCTACTATTGCTAATATAATTCATTGGAAACCTTACAAGCTATACGCAATGCACAATTACATTTGTGGCCAGAGTAACTTTTAGAGTCTTCAGATTTCTGTTTTAATTGTGAAGTTTGAAAAGTTGTACATTACGTAATAAGTGGGGGGGGGGGGGAAGGGGGGGCAGGAAAGAAAGTGAGTGACAAATTTTTTTGCCCCCGGGCTTTTAGTTTCTCTCGACGGCCCTGACAACGACACTGACAGAGGTCATGACTTACGGCTGGCAGGATGCCTCTCAGCTCCGAGTACAACAAGCCATCTTCCCATAATTCTTCCAGCGTCTGGTGGTAGTATTCTTCGAACACAGGCCTGTAGGTCACCATCTCGAAGATCGTCGAGAAAATCTCAGAAAACTTCTTCCATACAGTGTTTATATCAGGATATTCCTCTGGAAAACAAACATAGTACAACCAATTTCCAAAAAAGTTCTCGACCACCTCCAGTTGCCAAATATTTAATACAAAATTAACACTTTCAGCACGTTGTTCGAATTCTTAACATTACAGCATCCAAACAGGAATAACAATAAAATTAATAATTGAGACAATAAATACTGTAACAGACACAATATAGTAATACGTTTATTTACATCTAACACACAAGAATGTATTTGTACATAAGTGTATGTCTACGATTGAAATGCTATTTGCTAGAGAGTATTTATTGAAGTATTTCATTCATTATTTTTCTTCTGGAGACAGATGCAGAAATATTTTTGCTTTGTTTTATTTTTACTGCCCGATCAAAAAGAAAGTCAGCCTAGCGAGTCATGACGTTCCACAAGTGTCTCGCAGCTACGACCTTAAAAAAAAAAATTCACAGATAAGATATAACATTTTCATCGTTACGCGAATTTTATTACCAGTAATGATATACAGAGCAATCGAAACCAATTACACTAATTGTGTTATGTACATACTTATACGCAATTGTTACCGGAAGTGATACGCGAGGGCTGTTCAAAAACTGGAAGTGAAGTTTGCAGGTATGCAATAAACGAATACTTATGATTAGGTACCTCTAGCGCGCTTCCAGTCAAACAAACGTTGCAATTTGGAAAAAGAGTTTCGTAAGTTATAACGGACAGTACATTATGGGCATTTGAAAACTTGTAAAATCATTTTCACCTTATTACAAACCAAGATCAACATATTAAAAAAAATATTTACAATATCATAAGAAAGTTTCAACAAAATATGCACACAAACTAACCGTAATTTCCTAAACAAATGTAGAAACTTAAATGGGTTACCATAAATTCATTATTTTTTTAATTGAGTTTGAAATTTTAGGCCTATTTTAATTAGAAATTTTTGCTAGGTTTAAAATACTATAAAATAAATAAATTTGACCCACCTGTTTAGCTGGCTCATATTACGTGTAGCTATGGCGCACACACACTTCCGAACTGCTCTAGTTCATAAGGGGGCAATTAAAGTCAGCAGGGCCACAAGTATACTTGAAATCAGTCACGACCCTAGTAAATACTCGGAAAAATGTGGATATACTAGTGATGACGTTGTGTTACGATCACAGGGAGTCTGTGATTATGTTCCAAGGATATTATTTTATGTGGAGCTAACCAAGGAATCCACCAGGCGATTAAGAAATCAATTTGTTCTAGATATTTTGAAAGAATTAATATATATATGTAAATACTAATTCATAATAAGTAAATGGGAGGGGTCTGAACCTCTTAAACCATTCCCTCAAACAGGATATCTCAGAAGTCAAAGTAAAGGCGAGAACAGCTGATAGACCAATTAATGATTTTTCTGAAACAAAAAAAATTGTGTCAGTTTTAGAGTTATAGCTTTATTTTAATTACATAATGTGCCGAACCATAGAATTCCGAATGAGAGACCTTGCACTAGCAACTTTTTTCCCGTAGCCTAACCCTTGTTACCTAACGTCATATTTTTTTGTGAACTACGGAAAGTGCGAAATAAAAAGGCTAACAGCAAAATAGCTATTTTTAAGTGCTCATCAACAATTAGAATGTTTCCATTTACTCAGTATAGTGTTGGCGCGGCGTGCAGGCCTGGAGGATAAAGGAATGTGGGAGAGGGGGAGAGAGGGAGGAGCTACCTTCGAGAGTAGAGGGAGAGAGTTAGAAGCAGGCTCAGGCCAGACAGTGTAGTGGTAGACTGTTCTGATTTAGGGCATCAAACCCTAACAACATTGTGCCACGTGTGCATCACTGACACTGCTACTCAGTATCCCATACCATTTTAAATTGGTTTTAATATTACCAGAATGTCAATAAGCAATCCACCAGGAGCTGATAACGGGAAGAGAGTTCGAGCAAGGGCAAAATAAGTTCAACAATTAAATAATTAATTTTACATATTTTGTCGTGAATATACATGCTCGATGCCTGCTACCTTTCTAAGAAGCTACAACGGTGCAAATTTAAGATCTACAAGTGCAAGGCCCCGTACGTAAAAAAAAATACAAGTTACAGGTGTTCGACAAAGAAATAATGTTACAGTGTATGAATAAAAGTACAATTGTAAAAGTTGGCAGTATTAATAATAATCTGTTTTTGTTTCCATAACCCAAACACGGTGTGTTGGGAATAACTTTGTTATTATTGGTGGATTTTTTTTTAATGTGTAACATCTTAGCTCTCGGTATACGGCATTTGGTAAGAATAATTTCGTGAATGGAACGGAAGTATCATGGAACGGTGCCGCCATCTGGGGTTGATGGCGATAACCAAAGTTCAAGAAAACAAAGGTAAATTTTATAGTATTAATTGTTTAATGAATTTTAACAAAATATGCAGAAGGAAGAAATTTTTCCAAAAATGTATTATAGGGAGCAGCACTTTATTCTTATTACGACGATTTAAAAAAAATTACATATGGTAGTTTTCCATTATGGTACTTTTCCTCCTGTTTTGACGAAGGCGACGGAAAAGTACCATAATGGAAGACTGCCATAACAAAATTGGACGAAGGGGAATTCTGCCAACATTTCTTATACATTCCACAGAATGTTACCAAAAGTTTATTTAAGTCTGAGGTTGTTGTTTGTACTAGCGGGAATATATTTGACATTAGATAACGGAACAGAAATGAACATATGATTCACGTGGAAAAGGTTGTTAAATGAATGATGCAATGAAATTTTTTTGGCTTAACAGGATTGGTGTGAACCAGGTGGTGATACGCGAATAAGCACTTTAATTTTGAAAAATTAAAATGTAATTATCCCGACAGTAATATCGGTTTCACTATCATTAAAGGATGGTATGGAAAAGTAGGTGACGTGAGTTGGTCACGCCCAGGCGGGCAAGTAAGCCAGCCGACTGACGATAAATACATAAACACTTATCTCCCATTAGGCAGTGTCATATTTGTCATACGAAGTGTGATGAGAGGCATATAAAGATAAATGGTGTGACATATTTATAGTTGAGTGTTATTCAACGCATTTATATTACGTAAAGTATATTCTTGCACAATTTTTGAACACATTAAATAAATTAGCCTTGCTATTTATGGAAACTAATGCTTCAGAATACACGATTTGGAATAACACGAGCATTTTTTTGGAATGAATTAGTCGTGCTAAGTGAGGGATAGGTGTTTTATGTTTTAACTGTTACAGTATAAAAAGTTAATTTCATGGTTGTGTATGTTTATTTTCGCCCAAAAAAATATTTTGTACAAAAAAAAAATATCCTACAACAAGAAATTCCACTTTTCTTATAATTTTGTTGTTTTAAATTATTATGTTCGAACCTTTCCTCCAGTTCAACAACTTAAGTAGATATAATAATTTCGTTATGAAATTTAATTCTCTATACATACTACACTTGATATTTTGAGATTATTACGAAATAATATATAATTTGATTTTAAATACATTTTTTTTTGCAAACTTATGGTAGTTTTACATTATGGCACTTTTCCGTTGCCCCCCGGCGGAATTCTTCGATTATGGTAGTCTTCCAGTATGGTAGCCACCCAGTATGGCAGTCTTCCGTCGACCCCCGTCAAAACAGGAGGAAATGTGCCATAATGGAATACTACCATATTTTTATTTTTACAGATCGTGGTTATAAGTATAAAGTGCTGCTTCCTATAACCCATTATGGAAACATTTGTTTCTATTAGTGCGCGATCTGTTGAGTTGATTTATAACTGGAACAACGGAAAGCGCTGTCTGTAACCTTTTAAGTTAACCTAAGAAACAACTAGGGGGTTAACAGCACTACATACCTAGCGATGTATTCTTCGCACTACTTCGAGAGAAAAGCAGCTGTACTCATGCTACGGAGTGTATAAGAAAATAAGGCCGAATTCCACCCCGTCCTTTAAAATTATGACAGTTTTCAGTTATGGTACTTTTCCGCCTTTTTCGAAGAGGCCAGGCGGAATACTGTAATTATGGTAGTTTTCCAGTATGGTAATCTTCCATCGCCCCCCCCCCCCCCTTTTTTTTTTTTTGCTTTCATCGGAGCCGTTTCATTATATAGTTTAATCTTTCGCTTTGAAAATTGAATGATTATAGTCGAACAAGCTGCTCCAACAGCTATTTATAGCGGTGGGTGCGGGAACTGCGTGTGATTCGCGTCCAGAGATGTCGCTGAAAACACAATTTGAGAATATTTATTACGCCGGGAATTATTTTAATGAACTCTACTTTAAATTTCCATCTACGAGTTTCGTATTATAAGTGTATTTGCAAAATGAGAACACATGCAATTCGCGCGTTACCATGGTTAGATGTTTACACATTTCTGGTGAGTACTAAAAGACTCGTTCACATTTATTCCGAAATGTCTTTAAATATGTGAACAAGTTGTGAATTCCAAATAATTTAAGGAAAAACAGCATTTTTTTTGGCATATTTTCTGGTGAATGCACCAAGAAGAGAAATTAAAAGCCGAGAAACTTTTTTTTCTTGGGATTAATCACGGCTACCGAGCTCTTTACGTACACAAAGGACACATTTTCAACTAATTAATATGAACAATAAACACCACTGTAAAATTATACTAACTTACTCTTTTACTCTTGCACGTAGCTTACAATTACGAATAAGAAGGCGGATTATTTTTAAATGGTAATATAAAGTATAATTAAATCTGTAGTGTATATTACAAAAAAAAACCTAACCTCAATGATCCACGCGTGTTCTAACTATGCTTTGCCACAGTCACTGGTTAAATATTTTAATTTCCTTCATCAGAAGACGTATTCCAAATAGTAAAAATATAAGAATTAATTACTCAACACGCTGTCGACTGCCTCGACAGCTAGGTAAACATTGTAATTACACCAGGGGCGCAACAACTAAATTTACAAGAGGGAGGGGGGCAATATACCTTTTTATAAAGACTCATCGACCCCCCCCCCTATTGAAGCAGGGGGGCCCGGGGGTCCTCCCCCGGGAAAAATTTGTATTTCAAGGTGGAAAATGGTGCTATTTAAGCAGTTTTATTATCTAAAAATTGATTACACAGCACTTTATTTGCCCTCGTTTGCCCCCACTTCAAGGTTTCAGAAGGGGGGGGGGGGAATACCCGTGCCCCCCCCTCCCCCTGTTGTTGCGCCCCTGCTGTCGACTTCCTCGACAGCTAGGTTGACATTGTAATTACGCTTTACAAGTTTGTTCGACGGGTCTGGACAGTTGTAAGCTGTGCCGACTCGGCGGGATACACGAGTGCGGAACGTGCGAGGGTTGGGCCGGGGGGAGAGTTACCCTGGGGGTTGTCCACGACGAGCGAGAGGCGGCGCCGCAGGAAGGCGTCGACGGAGGCTGCCCCCTGCAGCCGGCGCTGCTCGGCCAGCTCGGTCCAGTTGCAGGAGGCGTCGGGCCGCGCCATGAAGCGCAGCCGCAGCTTGCCCTCGGCGTCCACGCACGAGTGCAGGTGGTCGCGGTACGTGAGCTCGCCGATCACGTAGTCGGTGGACACCATGCCCACGTCGTGGCCGTGCAGCATCGCGCCTGCAGTCACGCCACATCACGCACCCTCGTCTGCTTCAACACAGTCCGCGGTTGTCAGCCAGGGGGTGGTGATTTATATCCCCTAACCTGACTGAAACCAAGTGTGTTTGGAAGGGGTCCGGGTTAGGGGAGGGACCTAAGTGCGCCTACACGCCTACAGGGCCCGTGCAAGGTAAATTGGCGCCCTAGGCGAAAAACCTAAATACCCCCCCTTCCCCCGGACACCTAAAAAGAAATTTTCCTTGCCTCAAAATACATCACGTAAGCCTAAGATTTTGTCAACAATCAAATGTAAGCAGGCTTGTGTTTTTTTTTTAAACTTTTTTACTTATTACGAATCATAAATAGGTCACTGTGGACTTTAAATAATTACTTGTATCAATATAAACATTCCAAACTGTTACAAAAATCCATTTTCATCTAGTTTCAATAATCGTTAAACATATTGTGTCAGCTGTTATGTGTCGTGCTGCGCCGCCCCCAGCTACTTGGCGCCCTAGGCGGTTGCCTAGTTCGCCTATATGGACGCGCCGGCCCTGCACGCCTAGTATTGCTGGGATTAGCCTTTCAGGGAAGGGTCGCATGCATCGTGTGCTAAGCAAGATTGGCTAGTCATGGCAGCGATTCATGCCACGTCTAACTATCTTCACTCTTTATTTTAGACTTTAACGACTAGTTAAGTTGGGCCCAGGTGAAACCTGCATACACACGGGGAAAACCCTGGGCACAGTCATGCGGGGAGCAAGTTTGCATGCATTAAGTGTAGGAGAATACAGGAGACAGAGGATGGTCTGGATGAAGAGTTGGACAGAGTAGAAGGAGTATACCATGCGGTGGGTTGGGCACTTGGACTCGTGGTCCGCTTTAATTTGTAATCCAGGGCTGGATTGGGAATTTTTTTCCCTAACATAAATTTAAAACTAAGTGTTTTAGGGAGAGACTAAGTGCATCTCAAGGCCGAAGCCTATACGCCTAGTCATGCTGGGTTTAAGCTATGCAGGAGGGGTAACATGCATCGTGTGCTAGGAGGGGATGGGCCAGCCATGGCAGCGATTGGCGCCATGACCAACTGTATAAAGAATGGGCCAATAAAATACTCAAATCCTCAAATACCATCAAATCCTTACTATTCGAAAGATACAAAGAAAAATGTTAGAGGAAATAAAGTAAATTTAAAAAATAACACTGATAACCTCTGAAGTTTACAGGATCAATTTTATTTTTGTATCTTTCCTGTTTCCATTCTCCAACGTTATTGTACTTTTATCATGAAATTATATAAATAAAATTATAATATGTTTTGATTCTGGAAAATTTGTTTTTGAAACAACCAATTAAATGATAGGATGTTTGAACACAATAGTTAACATTTTTCATATAGCTATTGTATATTATTTTATTTGAGACCCTTAACACCTACGTAGATTCGTATTGGAGTGGTATCTTCAAGGTACTCTCTGGGATTCGAATTCGAGATTCAACTTTGAGAAAAATGGTATCTGACCCATCACTAAACTGTATCCTTTCTTTGTACTATAGCCCCTCCCGATAAGTCTTTCCGGAGCCGCCACTGGCGTCAACTCTTCGTGGTGTGAAATTCCTATTTTCAGGCAGGCGCTGGTAAAGACGTATGAAGGTCTTCCTTTTGGGTACATTTTTACGTATTTTGAAAGTGCCTTTGCTAACGGCGCACTCCTCTGCAATCCATTGCGCCTTCCCGTACACCGTTAACATATCGGCCATCTCTACAAATGTAAAGTCTGCCTTGCTGTTGCTGTAGTCGCATTACCCTACCCCCTACGTACTAACAGTCAACACTGCGCTAATCGCCCTACGACAAACGAGTAAACCAGGGCCGTAGCCAGGATTTTGAGAGGTACATCCATTATATAATTTTTTTTATGAGTACGTTTTCTTCATAATTGTGTTTTAAAAGAAGATTTTCAATTTTCAATTTTTATTATATTTTATATCCAACGTTCACGCATAGAAATTTGAGTAATGATTTTGCCTGAGAAAAAGACAACTGAACATTTTTCTATTGTGGTTTTTATTTTAGATTTTTTTTTTCTCGATTATTTGAAGATTTCGTTAAAACTAGTCATAAATATACATATTAATTTTATTTGATACACGAATCACACATGGTTACAAATAACACGTGGAAACACCATTCCGGCCGCTTCTGCGTTATGAGGCGTGTAGGGCTGGATATGAGAGGGAACGCATTATTGCATCCCACTAACGATTACAATAATCCCTTCAAGTTGATCTCTCTGTAACCTTACGTAGCTAAGTTGCTTATTAATTTCTAATTCTGTCTTCACAATTTTATTTTTAATTTTAATCCGGGAAGGGAGGGGTCCGGATCCCACAGACCTCCTCCCACCCTTTTCCTGGTTTAGTTCCTGAGTTAACGTACCACGACCAACCACCTATTTAGCCGTGCATCAGTCTGCCGGTTGCTGATGCGTTCGACTGACTACCTCCAGATGTCTGCGCCCCACTGATTGCCCGCTTCCCGGGCAACAATGCACGTCCTCTCCGCCACTGCAGCGACGCCTAGATGCGCGCGCGATTCAAATTTCGTCCGTGCCCCTGAAAACCTTGCGTGGTTGCGTTTTGCCCTCCCTCCCTCCCTTTCCCTTCCCCACTCCTGATCGTTGACTCTTCGTTGTCCGCTGAGCACTTTCGTTAAACTTGGTGACATCTTCGCCTCGGCTGTAAAGAAGTTTCCCTTTAAAAGTTTCTTGCCATTACACTATAAACATTTTTTTTTTGCGTATTTTTACAAAGATAGTCCTTGGTTTCCGAGGATTCTTCTTGTGAACATTACAAAAAAAAAATGTTTACAATTTTACATTCGCACTGCATCTACGACAGCCATTCATGTTTACAAATGATTGTTATTGACCTGTTTGCGAAAATGTTGTTCAATCCAAATATTTAATTTATTAGGGAAAAAGTATTGTTTATGAGAGTATTTGAAACACTCCACAAACAACTTTAGTAAACAAAACTTAAAATAAGCAAAATATAATTGTATTACCAATGTACCAATTTTCCTAATTATAATTCACAACAAAAAAAAAATTCCGATGCTCTTTTTAGTAGCTCTGCTCCCGCGTCACGAACGAAATAGAAAAAAAAACTTTTTAATCGGGTCGTATGTTGCATCGGCAAATTTTATCACGTTAGTGTCACAGATATATAGATTACTAGCTAATGCCCGGCATGCGTTTCAATGCCACAATCAATCTTTTTTTTTGTTGCAGTTGTTTGAAGTAGGTACAAATATACAATGCATCTTTCAATCTCTCTCTAATTATCTATCTCTCTATGAATATATCTATATATCTCTCTATATCTCTAGTTACACATGCATATCTACCTCTCTCTACCTCTCCTTATCTCTCTCTCTACGCATATCTATACATATCTATATCACTCTCCTCTTCATACCTATATATCTCTACATATGCAACTCTACTTATAGAAAATAAAATATTAAAAATCTTTGTTTTTACCTCTCTATATTTTATCTATATTTTTATCTGTCACGGTGTGAAATAGTTATATAAAAACACGCGCGTATTCGAATGCAGCGCTGTGTCAAAATTTCGAAGCAATCGCTGAAGAACTTTCGGAGATTTAAGATTATGAAGGAACGAAAATTTACATTTTTATTTATATAGATGATTTGTTAAGAACAAAACAAAAAAAATCGTGACGCGCCTAACGCTGTATTGATGCAATTCCAGAACGGCGCTGTCACGTGACATCAAATACAAACACACTGACGCAAACCTTTGGCTAGTTAATTATTATTACTTGTAAAAGTTTGGACAGAGAGTTTTGCAGCATGCTGCTAGAAGTACATGCATTTTTAACATCTTGAATGCATTTATTTTACGATAACTGTACGTAGATTACAGCATATTCACCTTTGGGCATCGCTTTGATAAAAGCGAAAACTTTGGACTTTTCAATTTCTTCTTTTGCCTGGAAACAGAAAAAAGAATCGTTTAAATGGTTTTTGATAAACGATAAAAGATTAAAAAAAAAAGATTATATCAGCATTATCAGTGGAAACCAAACATCTTATTAACTGATTCACGCTTAAGTTAACATTTTCGAGAGCCTTGTTTAAATACTACTTTCAGTAGCCTTATAACACACGTCTGGATAGAATTGCCATGAGCTTAGTGGCATAAAGGCATGCGTCAAGCTCTGCAAAATTACTAAATTGTTGGAAGTACGTGGATGTGATGTACAAAAAATATATTTCAATAATAATTTTAACAGTTATAATTTACAAACATAGCACTTAACATAATTCGCTAAGAAACTACTTTTATTGATATGCTAACCTCGTTGCATGGATCGGGCATTTTCTGGTTGAACTCCCAATTTTCGTGCACAGAAGAATCAGTCAAGAAAATATTTCAGATATAGTGTTTAGAATTAAAAAGAGTTTGCAATGAACTGATGTTAAAATAAGTCAATTAATTTATTTGTATTATTAATAAATATATTTTAACGACATACTTCTTTCAGGGAATTTAGTCAAATTTCTTAGTTCCTTCAAGTGGAAAGATTTGTATTTCCTATTCACAATATAAAAGTGTGTTTAAATGTAGGTAGTTAAAGTTGAATGAGTTAACTTAAAGAAATGTTAAACTGTTCGCAGTTAAAATACTGATATTAAAGTGCTTTCTTACATAATATAAGTATTTATACCGATTTGAATGAATCAAAAAAAATTCCATTCATAATATTAAAATAATTCATAATTAAAATTGGCCTATCATCTTTTGAAGTTTCTTTTAATATGTATTAAATTATTTTTAGTTCCGTTAAGTATAAATAGAAAATGTTTTATTAAAAAAGTCTGCACTATTTACAATATAAATTACAATTTACCTAATCCTGGAATAAAATCAAAAGTAAGCTTTCTTTATCAAACATGTCTTTTTACTGTGAATATATATGTATATATTTATGCATGCATATCTTTACATACGAAAATATATATTCAAAGTTGATGTCTATAACATTGTTTCGGAAGAAAGAAAATATTATTTGTGTTCAATAGTATTCAATAGATAAAATATTTTAAAACAAGTACTTAAGTAACAAATTTCACTCACAATGCTTATGCCTTTCCAAATAAAAATAAACGTTTTAAATTGAAAAAAAGATTATATTACTAATTACTAAAAAAAAAATTTGATGAGCTGATATTCTACTTATCGAAAGTATAAACTACCGTGTCAATTTTCTTTTTTTTTTGTTGAACGTATACTTTAAAAGTATACGTGATAAAATTCTTAGGTAAAGTATTAGCGTATTATCAGCCAAATTGTAATAAATATTATTTGGCAATCGAATGAAATTTCATTGAAAAAGGATAGGTGAATTTCCAACTAATCAGTTTTTTAATCGTGGAGAGCAGTCCCTGCAGCCCCAACAGTCATTCTACGGACTCATGACACGTCAGCTGATCGCGCTGAGAATGGAACGACATACGCGGTGCGTATGCCAGTTACTACTCCGAGATCAAGGACGCGGTATAGCCTTGAACCAAAGAGATAAACTCTGGCTGTGGACGGAGCGCGCTCCAAACTCGTCCTGGCCGGGTCTAAATTATTATTCGTCTCTCAAAATCGCAAGATTAATCGATTATCGTTATAAGTAATATAATGTTTGCCAAGATATTGAGAACACTGTAAAGTTTTCTCCAAACTTAGTTCGAAATGAGTTGCGTGCTTATATGTCCGTAGAGCATGCAGTAAAATTCATACATTAAAGTTACCAATCGTAAAAAAATCATTGAAATCCCGTAATCGTAGTAAATTTTATAAAACTTTAATTATTAATCAACATAAATTACATAAATATGTCTAGTATATAACATTGGTATAACTATAAAATTAATTCGTTTTAATTGTATGCCTTCATTTGGTTTTAATTGTTTAAGAAAATATTAGTTGGGTAGAAATAATATTCATAATCTTTGTTGGCTCATAATCACCTCATCACCTGCTCCGTACTCATTTTTCTAAGTGAACGAATAGGTTATTAAGTTATTATTATTTGGGATGTGTGAACTCAGCTAATCAATATGTAGGTAATCGTTTTATGCTTAAATTTGAAATGTTTCGTCCCCGGCGATCCTAGTTCTATACCCAGAGGTTTCTCGAGTGAGGGAACATGGCGGACTTTTTCATGGACCGTTCGAGGGTTTTCTCGGGGTGCTATTGTTTCCTTCACCAATTCGTCACATCGCCGCTCCACCTGGCATCTCCCGTCAGTCTCTAACGACTCCGATGTCGACAGTTAATTAACAACTGCATCTGGAACCAAACAGGGCGGTGCGACGGTTAAACGCTGAAGCTGGACTGTCATTCCAGTGGACTCGGGTTCGAATGCCGATCCCTCCTGATAACGGATTTTCCATTATTTTCCGAAATCACCCATTCATTCCCAATTACCGTGACTTGGGCGGAGTATTTCCGACTCAAATGGCATCGCCGACGAAACATAAAATGATTTAAATTCGTAATTTATATTTTGCAAAGCAGGTAATAAAATATTATATATATAAAATATATTCCATCGTGGACCTAAGAGGCGCCCGAGGACGTCTTCTGCGGACCTTGAGGTTCGACAACATGTATGAGGAATGAACTGTCAAGACCCCCTCTTGTCATCGGGTCACGGCCTGTTTTTGAAGAGAGTGTTTTCCACGCCGATTCACTGAACGGGAACACGTTCTCGGGTCGTGATTTTCCATGTTTACTGGGAGCTTCCGATGTCCGCACATGGAACAACTGCTGACTTATTTTTTATGACGAGTGGGAAACTAGCAAGTTTGTCAGGAGCCAATCATCTCCCCCACAAATTTAGTATGTTTTTAAATGTAACCCCAAGCCCCATGTGTAATTGTAAATGCTGTTTTTTTTTTTTTTTTTTTTTTGGTGTAGGGTAAGCGCCAAGGAGACAATTCGGACAAACTAATTACATCCACGTCTTACATGGTATTCGAACCCAGAACCACCACACCGGAACCCGGTGCGCCCCTCAGAGTGGCTGTAACTCCTCGAGAATCAACCCGTACATACATGTTACGAAAAAGAAAAAACTGTACTCGCCACCTTAACCTAAACTACGAGGATGAATTTAAAAGCTACTCAGTTGTGAATCTGCTCGTCGCGAAGAAAAATCGCTAAATGAAAGCACGTCGTTGACTCGCTAAGTCCTTGCTCGCTTTGCTCCACGATAAAAAATTTTAGGATTGACCTACTTTCCTCGCTATTTGCTCGCATCTGCTGTGCTTTCGTTGACCTCGACTTGAGTTGAGAAACTTGGTAAACAGTTTAAATTATAAAATTTTAATGAAAACCGAATTAATATACCTACTAGAGTTCAATTAAAAAAAAATATATCTCTCTTGGAAAAAAATATCATTCAACAAGGTAAATTTCTAAGTTGCTATTTCTTTTGAAACATTCTGGAAACTTCTGAAACATTTAGAAAACTTAATATACAAAACATCCCATATGTTCTCAACATCCTAAAATGATCGATGAATAGTTTTCGCATATCCCATGTAGCTAAAATAATTCTAACGTTGTCTGTTCAACGCATAAAATATTTTCCTAATATATCTGGAATATTCTCGATAAGAATGACATTAGCTTAAAGCTGGCCTGAATTTTTATGAATTTTTTTGTTCTTCAACTACTTATTTTACCCCTTGCAGTAATGAATGGTCCTATAAAGTATTGTTTGGACAAAAGTATAGGATAGTATTAAGAAAGTTTGAAAAAGTTTTAAGTGTTTTGCAGTAATAGTTGGTGCTATCAAATATTGTTTTGGAAAGAGGTTTTACATAATAATTACATGTTTTACAATAAATTATGACGGATTTGATAGTGTAGGGGAGTACGGGGTAGTGTCGAACTGCTAAAAAAAATATCGCTTTGAAACAAACGATAATGTTGTTAGGATGTATATATTTTTAACGAACACTTCAAAATGTAAACTTTTAAATGCAATAGTGTGAAAAATATGGAAACTGTTTCCTGAAAAGAAAAACCCAACAAAATGTATAAAAAAAATCTTCGGCTGGTAGTCTAGTGGGTAATGGCAGTCACTGATAAACCCATAAAAATATCGTACACAAATACCGCAACAAGTTAAAATTATACAGACTTGAATAGAGTGTATAAAGCACATTGTCCTGGCACACATGAAAAATAATATATATCTAATATATAAGGTATAATGTATAACAACATCATTATAGTCGTATATATTTTCAATATGCATTTTACAAATCATAGCAATAGCTCTATACAAATACTCGTTAATTTATCCAAGTATTCTCTGCTGTTAAAAAAAATCGCATTGTCTACGGTATGCTGTTTTCAAGAACGAAAAAAAAAAAAACCGTGTAAAGTGGCTGGAGGAAATGAGAGCATTGTGAGGGCAGCGATATCAAGACCATACCAGAGTGAAGTGGGATGCGTGTTTGTCAAGGATCTTTTGACCGGTGATGTTGGCAACATGGGATGACCATAATCCACCCCGCCTACGCAGGTAAATAGAAACTGGTAGTCCATTCATCCGTCGAGGAAAGATGAACATGGGCGGTACATATTCACCACCAGATCTCTGTGCACAGACAACAGTTTCCACTCCTTTAGGGGTGAAATATTAGGCAATGGGGAGATATCTTTCAGTTCTAGTATATGTTATTATAAAACCATTTTCTGAGCATTCGGCTTAGTTATTTACA